>NC_092751.1:101286943-101358325 GCF_047496795.1 Chiloscyllium punctatum
GCATGGGTTCCCTCTGGGTGCTCCGGTTTCCTCCCACAGTCCAAAGATGTGCAGGTTAGATGAACTGGCCATGCTAAATTGCCCGTAGTGTTAGCTGCATTAGTCAGGGGTAAAGGTCGGGTAATGGGGTGGAGGAATTGGTCTGGGTGGGTTACTCTTTGGAGGGTCAGTGTGGACTTGTTGGGCCAAATGGCCTGCTTCCACACTGTAGGGAATTTAATCAAATCAAAACAAATGTAGGGAATCTAACGTAAACTTGATTGTTCCATCTGTACGAGGAAGGGTATGGTTATTAAACATACGCCCTTTCTGGGACTTCAGCAGCCTGCAAGATGGAAAGGCTGCTCCAGACAGGAGTTAACTTAACGCCGGACCGGATCTACCTACAGCAGAGTTGGCACTGTGTAAGAGAACCAGCCGCCATATTGTTCACAGCAAGATCTCAGGAATGACGGGATAAAGGGCCAGTTAGTCTGTCTCACTCAGGGGATGACTGGGACCAAGCTTCCTGCTAGATTTTACCATACAGCTCTTCATCCGACTTTTATCAAGCAGTCTGGGGTGGGGAGGGGGGAGGTTGACTCAGTTTTATGAATCATTAGAAAGATGGCAGTCAAGGCTGGTGTAAAGGCTTGTAGCTGGGGTACTGGTCATTGTAGTTGTGGGTATGCTCACTGAGCTGGGGAGTTGATTTGCAGACCTATCGTCCCCTGTCTAGGTGACACCTTCCTGTTGGACCATCTTGTGAAGTGCTGGTGTACTGGGTCTTCTGGAATTTATTTGGTTCCGTTCCTGTTGCTTCTGGTTGTTTGTTGTAGGGACTGGTATATTGGGTCTAGGTCAATGTGTTTGTTATTGGAGTCTGTCGATGAGTGCCATGCTTAGAGAAATTCTCTGGCTGTCCTCTGTTTGGCTTGTCCTATGATTGTTGTGTTGCCCCTGTTGAATTTGTGGTCCTTGTCATCTGTGTGTGTGGCTCCTAGGGACCAGCTGGTCATGGCACCTTTGATAATGCAACTCCATCTCACTATACGCCCCCTGACCTGTTCAGTCTGGAAAATTTGCTCCAGGTCCGAAATGGGGCTTGAACCAACAACACTCAGACTTGGATAATCAACGTGGTCGGAAGTTACTTTATTGGGGAGCAACGTGAGGAATAGGAGGAGGTAGGCCATTCAGCCCCTCCAGTTGATGCAGTACGGTTGATCAGATCTCAGACTCAAGTTCATCTTCCAGTCTGTCTCCCCTATAATCCAGGGCCCCCATTTGATGAAAACTAATTGTCCATTTCAGCCTTGAGTTTATTCCGTGACTTGATCGCCACTGTTCTGTGGAATAAGGATTTCCAAAATTCACAAACTTTGAAGGAAGAGATTTCTCTTCATCTCTATGTTAAATGGGTGGGTGGGTGGAGGGTGCTCTTATACTGATACTACGTCCTCCAGTTCCAGATAGCCCCCCCCAAAAGGTGGGGGTAGAGGGCGAGGGGGAGCATTCACTCCCACATCACAATTGGAGCTTGGTTGGTTTGGCAAAGAGATGACATTAAAGCACATGGAATGAGGGTTAAAGGCTACAGGAAAAAGATCAAAGGTTACGCAAGGTCTCGGCTGAGGACCTCCTGCATTAGTGCAGAACGCTGACCAACAGGGAGGACAATATGGTCACTTCCCATGAATCTTAGGATGGCATCATGGTGTGATTTCAATGCTTTGCAGTTTCAAAACACAAGTAAGGGAGCTCAAAACTAACAAAAAAAAAAAGAGAAAAATAAGTGGCTTGTACACTTTAGCCCACATGACATAGACCACAGAGAGCTGGGCTCTTACTGAGTCAGATATCTGGAAACTTATTAATTAACTATGTATATTAATGCAATTGTTGTAGGTATGTTTGCCGAGCCGGGAGTATGGATTGCAATGGGAACGAAACCACATAAATTCTAACCGACACAGAAGAGCAGCGCTTCACAGGAGGCCCCACAGCACTGAGGATGTCACCCAGAAAGGGTGCAATGTCTGCAAACCAACATCCCAGCTCAGCAAACATACCCACAACCATGGCAACCGAGCTACAAATCTTTCCACAAACCTATATACATCACTATTACAGCTCAGACTCTCATACTCAGTCTAGATTAAGGGCTTCGTTCAATGACTATTAGAGTACATACACAGCTGACTAGTTGACTGGCTGTTAACTGCTAATAATTAAACAGTAAGATGGAGTAGAGCATCACATTCATGATACAAGTTAGTTGTCTCAAAGGTATGGCCCTTTTCTGAGCTAATATAACAGAAAGCAGTTCTGTGTTCATATACAAGAGAAAGTTATATTGTACTTTTAAAAAGTTAATCATACTTTCCTGCACACTTTTAGTCCTGTACTGGAACACCCTTGTTCTGGTGACTCACCCTACTAGATTCTATAATTACATAGAAGTCTATAACACAGAAAAAGGCCCTTCAGCAAATCAAGCCCATGCCGGTCACAAACAACCATTTATTATTGATTCCAATCCCAATTAGAAGGGGAAATAAAGTTGGTGCACTTGTCTTATGAGGGATTATACAGTGGATTACTTAATTGTGGGTTTGTACATAACTGTACATGATCGCAAACAGAAACAGAAATTCTGGATAAGCTCAGCAGGTCTGGCAGCACCTGTGGACAGCATTGAGAGTTAATGTTCTGAGGAAGGGTCACTTTTTTGGGTGGTGTCTGGAGGGGATCTTTTTGGGCGGGGCCTGGAAGGGCCCGTTTTTGGGCGGGGCCTGGAAGGGGCCGTTTTTGGGCGGGGCCTGGAAGGGGCCGTTTTTGGGCGGGGCCTGGAAGGGGATCTTTTTGGGCGGTGTCTGGAGGGGATCTTTTTGGGCGAGGCCTGGAAGGGGACGTTTTTGGGCGGGGCCTGGAAGGGGACGTTTTTGGGCGGGGCCTGGAAGGGGACCCCAAACATTAACTCTGATATCTCTCCACAGATACTGCTGGACCTGCGGAGCATCACCAGCAATTTCTGTTTCTGTTTCTGATTTACAGCATCCGCAGCTCTTTCGGTTTTTGCTCTGTACGCTGACTGGGTGCTGCCTGGAACAAATTTGAATTATGAGGCACGACTTTGAGCGAGTGTGTGTGTAGAGGTTCTCAGACCACCCTGCTCTTGGTTGGTGACAGTGTCAAACGTATTGACAGCAGACCTTGCACCTTCCATACTCAACAGACTCGTAGCAAACATAATGATCCCAGCTGACAGTATTACTGGACAAGGCAAATCCCTGACTGAAATCTGCCTTTGTAGATGTTTTTTCAAATTTAACATTGTGACCATTCACTAAAACATGGGTACATAAAGCAGAAGATTTTCTTTAACAATAAACAGAACTTGATTACATGAAGGAACAAAAAATGAAATCAAACAAATAAAGCTATCTAAATATAAACAGACATCAAAACAATGTCTTCTCTCTTCATCAACTCCATTATTTTACAGCATTTCAAATTTGGATGTCTTTCTGTATCAAATGTTTAGCTATGACTTAACTGTTTTTACCCCGTTCTGTCCTGTGAAGTCTTCTTACATGAATGCTCATGAAATACAAAGCTTAGACTTTCTCAGTCATTTAATCATCTGCAGATTTCTAACCAAACACTCCTGGTCTGGAACTTTCACAAGTTAAACTTGTCTACCGAGGTAACTGAGCTTTCCATGATCTCGTTTTTATTCCTTTCTAGGATAGGAAGCTTATTTGTTTCTATCAGTCAGGTCTTGCCCAAACACTGCCCAAAAGAGGTCCTGCCCAAAAACGTCCCCTTCCAGGCACCGCCCAAAAACGTCCCCTTCCAGGCCCCGCCCAAAAAGTCCCCTTCCAGGCCCCGCCCAAAAACAGCCCCTTCCAGGCCCCGCCCAAAAGAGCTCTCAATCTCTGGGTTTCTCAGCTAAAATCAAACCTTGATTATTCTAAACTAAAAGCAAGCTAATGCTCTCCATGTCTACATTCCCTATCATAAACCCCACAGTTATAAAGAATATTTTATTAAAACTCCAGGGGATTTATCCTGTTCTCTGCCACATTCTGGACTAGATCTCTGTTCTGGAAGTGCTCTCTGACCATTTTAGGGTTGGCACATTGGCTCGGTGGTTAGCACTGCTGCATCACAGCATCAGGGATCTGGGTTCGAATCCACCCTCAGGCGAATGTCTGTGGAGTTTGCACTCTGTCTCCGGGTCTGCATGGGTTTCCTCCGGATGCTCTGGTTTCCTCCCACAGTCTAAAGATATGCAGGTCAAATAGCTAAGTTGCCCTGAAGTGTCCATGGCTGTGCAGACTAGGTGGATCAGCCATAGGAAACGCTGGGTTACCGGGACAGAGTAAAGAGGTGAGTTTGGGTGGGATACTCTTCAGAGGGCTGTTGGGGTTCCGATGGGCTGAATGGCCTGCTTCCACCCTGTAGAGCTTCTATGATTTTTTACGCAATTAGCACCTACATCCAACCTCTAAAAATAACATTAATATTATATAAACCACACACCTTTGATCACAGATTCTGCTCAGAGAGTGCAAGAGACACCAGATATTCCTAGTAAGGCCAGTCTGAATAGAATTCCAGGCAAATCCAATACTGAGGCGTACATTATTCAAAATAGCTGCAGGAAGGATGCTGACCCCACCTGGGATAAAGTCTCAGGATGAGGGCGGACCATTGAGGACTGAAAGGAGGAGGAATTTCCTCACTCGGACGGAGGTGGATCTTTGGAATTCTCTCCCCAAGACAACTGTGGATCCTCAGAGCTTGAGCATGCTCAAGACAGAAACAGATTAAATATCAAGTACATAAGGAAAATGGGGATAATGCAGGGAAATAACATTGAGGTAATTGAGAGACGGAGCAGGTTCGTGAGGCTGAGTGGCCGACTCCTGTTCTGAATTTCAAATGTCCAAATATTCAGCCAGTTTTGGCAGAATTACCACTATCCTGTGCAAATGCCAAATGGCTGAGGAAGTGGTGGATGCGTGTCGTTTAAATGTTTAAAAGACATTTGGATAAGTGCATGAACAGGAAAGATTTGGAGGGAAATGGGCCAGGAGTAGACAGGTGGGACTAGTTTAGTTGGATTATAGGCTGGTTGGACCGAAGGGTCTGTTGCTGTGCTGTACCACCCTATGACTTTTCCCCATTTCACCATACTGCCACTTGTGCATCACTGCAATTTCTGGCACAGGCCCAGTGGGCCGAATGGCTTCCTTCTGTGCCGTTCGGCTTTCCTTTTCCTAGTTCCACTTTGACTTCGCGATGCCAGTTCCCGGGACTGACATTTCCATGCTCCCCAGCTGACAGAACCACAAAGTTTAGATGGGCTCGCTCTTACCCAAAGCCCCATACAGTACCTGCTCGTAGGTCAGACACTGGTCGGTGAGAATTTCGAGGAGGGGGGCTGCGTTGCTGTCACGACGTTTGAACATCTCGCGGACAATTGACAAAAGATTCCAGATGCCCTCTGGTTCCCGTCCTCGGAGGGGCCGTAGGAGGCACGCCCACTCTGCAGCAGCTGGAGGCTCCGTCGATGACAAATACAACGAGTTGACATCACTGCAGCGAAACACCAAAATCCGGAATTAAAAATCTAATGATGACCGTGAATCGATCGTCTGAAAAACCCATCTGGTTCACTGATGACCTTTAGGGAAGGAGACCGCCATCTTTACCTGGTCTGGCCTACATGTGACTCCAGACCCACAGCAATATGGTTGACTTTTAACTGCCCTCTGGGATGGGCAATAAATGCTGGTCCAGCCCAGCAAAGCCCTCATCCAGTGAATGAATAAAGTGAAAATAAACATTTTCAAGGACCATCGTTTGAAGTACCTCATTACCAAGTTGAAAGCAAAACATGGATTTTAACTGAATCCTTAACCATAGTGCATGGATTTTACAAAAATTGGCAACGCATTCCCTGCTGAAGAATTAGGAGCAGAACTCTGCATTTAGTCAGGCTTAAAGGACACACAATAAAGTATTGAAAAGGGAACATCAATCACAGAGTGCATCAGTATTTGTTGACCATTTGTAATTGCTCTCGAGGTGACACTGCTGACCGACTTCCGGCACTCACTTTGCTGTCTGCACTCCCCCCTTCGGTGAGTCCCAGAATCCTGACCCAGCGACACTGAAGGAACAGTGACATATTTCCATGTCAGGATGGTGAGTGGCTTGGATGTGGGGGTGGTCCCCATGTATCTGCTGCTCTTGGCTGTAGAAGTCACACATGCTATCATTTATCACGCAGTGTGTGATGTGAAATTTATGGCACTGTAACGTTCTGACTTTCATCATTATCCAACATTTCATTCTCAAATGCCATTAAAAAAATGATGGGTTCAATTAGATTCAGTTCTTCTGTGATATAGCTGAATATTAGATTGGTTTATATCAGGATGTTAGGCTAAATTAGAATGAGTCATCTTGGATGAAGACCGACTACATTAGCGGAAATAAATAAATAGAACAGGGAGAGGACAGGGTAAAATTACTAGCAGGATCAACTGCTCTGACTTTATTTTTTAATTAAAATATGCTCAAAAGGTTTGTTTTAGTAGCTCAGCATTTTTACGATCAAAGATATAAATCCTAAAATTTAATGTTTTATTGTTGGAACATTAATGCTGTCACAGTGTGTAAGTTGAGAAGGTACAAACTGTACAGACTGGGAACACATTAATTAATAGACCTGAAACCAGTCTAAGGTATATACTTGTTTCACTAGAGAGCTAGTATAGTGGAGCAGTAATCTAGGGATTTAAACTTCTGAAAGAAGGCTTTGTTGCAAGACTACTCGGATTACAAAGTGCAGACATATGCAAAATAATCCACACAGCAGCAATTTCAGCCATTGCTGAGGCTCCTGCTAAAGATAGGTGAGGACACTACCTAACATGAAAAAAGCTGCAACCTGATGACATCATATGTCCCACAGGTTTGATGACATCATAGGCCGCATATTTGATGACATCACAGACAGTATGTGGGCAGCACGGTGGCACAGTGGTTAGCACTGCTGCCTCACAGCGCCAGAGACCCGGGTTCAATTCCCGCCTCAGGCGACTGACTGTGTGGAGTTTGCACGTTCTCCCCGTGTCTGCCTGGGTTTCCTCCGGGTGCTCCGGTTTCCTCCCACACTCCAAAAGATGTGCAGGTCAGGTGAATTGGCCATGCTAAATTGTCCGTAGTATTAGGTAAGGGGTAGATGTAGGGGTATGGGTGGGTTGCGCTTCGGCGGGGCGGTGTGGACTTGTTGGGCCGAAGGGCCTGTTTCCACACTGTAGTAATCTAATCTAATCTAATCTAGTACACATTTGATGACATCATGGGTTGCACAACTGGATTACACCATCAACATGGTGACCCTTCCTACCATGAAATCCAGGGAACTGGATGGAAGAGCTTTGCCTCGGGCTTGCTGTCACGGAGCTTTGCTGTGCCCACAATTGGCTGCCCCTGCCCCCACCCCCCCCCCGCCCCCCCACCCCGCCCCCCGCCTCCGTAACACAAGGGCTACCCTTCAAAAAGAAGATGGCTCAGAGCTATCCTTAGGACAGGTCATGGAACACAAACTTTGCGTGCTAACTTGTGAAATTCCTGCAGAGAAATTAGATTACTTACATGATTAGATTAGATTACTTACAGTGTGAAAACAGGCCCTTCAGCCCAACAAGTCCACACCGACCCGCCGAAGCGCAACCCACCCAGACCCATTCCCCTACATTTATCCCTTCACCTAACACAATGGGCAATTTAGCATGGCCAATTTACCTAACCTGCACATTGACGATGACACTTGAAAAAGATTCAACATTCAAATATTATATGGATATATTTTGCTCGATGTACAATCTGACATTCCCTACCAAAAAAAAACCCAAAAGTTCCAAAGAAATGCTCTCAAGAGAATCTTCTTTTGAGGATGAGGAACAGGCTGGCATTTCTATAGGAATAACACCAATCTATGAACAGCAGTTTGCTAATGACCAGATCATTGGTCTGCGTGGTGTTCGTCAATTATTAAATATTGGCCAGGAAATCCAGGAAGAACAGCCTTACTTTCTTCAGAATTGTACCAGGGGTCTTTTATATCCATCAGAGATAAGAGATAGGGTCTTGGTTTAACATGCCAATAGACCAGTGTCCAGACCACTGCGCTGAAGGGTCAGCCTTAGTTATGGTGGTCAAAACTCTGCAGTGGGACATGAACACACACAATCCTCTGACAGAGCGCTACAAAAAAAGAACAGCATTTCAGGAAAAAACCCATAGGATAATGGATTAAGAAAAAGGATTACCTGAACACAACGGGAGAGGGGCCACAGAACTTGTGGAGAGTTTTCTTGATGTTGTCGCTAAGCGTCGATTCATCAAGGTACCAGGTGCTCTGGTCTGAAGCAGATGGTCCAGCAGTGGGATCTGTCAACAGCAATCAACTTTTTCAAATGAATTCAAAGTTTCCCACAGATAAAATCTGGTAACAGTTAGACAATTGTACAAAATAATATATATTTATTTAGTCAATAGTACAAGGCATTATAATACTTTGTAACAGAAACAGGCCATTCAGCCCAACTGGTCCATGCTAGCACTTATGCTCCATATGAGCATTTCTAATCTCACTTTAACAACATACTCTTTTATTCCTTTCTCCCTCCTGTTTATTGAGCAGCCCCTTCAATGCAATTGTGTGACTTGTCTCAACTAGTTCTTGCAATTGAGTGTCCCACATTCAGGTCAAGTGGAAACAATTGTTTTCTACAGCATGCTGTGTAGTGTCCTAATTAATGCTGAGAGTGGTCATTTCCCCACACTCACACGGCTGACCTCTGAGTGCCAAGAACAATAACAGGAATAGCATTTCAGAAGGAAAGTGTTAGATACGATCCACACTCTCCACTGAGCTCTGCAAAGTCACACCTTGCTGTACCACACAGCCTCCGAATAAATCCATGTTCATGTCACTAACAACCGCGGTGCACCAGTTGATATGAGGCGTATTTCACAAACTTGCAACTTTACTAAGAGTGAGTGTCCATGACATTGTTATAAATTGCTAAAAGAAAGAAACTAGGTTTGGCTTCAATTGAATTGTCGTAGAAGGGTCGAACAGTTAGGAGAAATTCTCCATTTCATTTCACAAGCGTAGGACATCCAATAGCCACATGATGTCACATGACAGGAGAATACACAGTCATCAGAAATCATAACAGAAAACCAAAGGACTTTTACTTAACATGTCTCATTCGCCCAGTGCAAGATCTTACAAAGGGTCTGTGATCCTCTGGAGGCGTCTCTTAGTATATGTAAGTTAGTACTTTCTAATTTTATAATTACCCAATCTTGTGTGTTTGGATAGCTACTGCAGTTTCAGGTATGGAGAACCCATCGAAGGTATAACGGTTGAGATGCTGCAGGAGAACATTTAATTATGGAAAAGAAATGGCTGCAATCAGAGCAGTAACCAATTATGGGCACGAGTCCACAGAGTCAAAATTGTGGATTTCATTCTAACTATTTTGAGGAGTCAGTTCTGGATAACAGGTCCACAATCCAATATATCAAGAGGCTATCTTGTTCCATGTTTATAAATTCACATCCTATTGTCACATTTCCAGTTGGGATATTGTGTTACTAGGTGTCATCCATTACAGAATCCCTACAGCGCAGAAAGAAACCATTCAGCCCAGAGAGTCCACACCAACCCCCCCCAAAAAGGATCCCAACTAGACCTACCCTATCCCTGCATTTCCCATGGCTAACCCATCTTCCCTGCAGAGCCCTGGACACTACAGGCAATATTAGCATGGCCAATCCACCTAACGTACGCATCTTTGGAGTGTGGGAAGAAACTGGAGCACCTGGAGGAAACCCACACAGACATGGGGAGAATGTGCAAACTCCACACAGACAGTCACCTGAGGCTGGAATTGAATCTGAGTTCCTGGCACTGTGAGGCAGCAGTGCTAACCACGGAGTCACTGTGTCACACCACATGCAAACCATTCTAATCTCTCATGATGATATTGTCCTCTTTTTGCTTTCCCAGTCGACATTAGCAGATTCCAGTTGTTGATCAGTTTATTCTGATCCTTTTCTCAAAAACAGCAGCCAGTCTATTCTCATTTGCCCCCTTTTCAGAGAGACTGCTTAAACATCCTCAAAACCTAGATAATCTCGCGAATCATACAATGTCTCTCCTGTCACTTTCGGGCACAGTACTAATCATGAGCGGAGGGACAATATTAGGCAAATGGTGAGTACAGTTTCTAAACGACACAAGCAAACTCTAAAAGAGAATTACAGAGGAACCTTGATTATCCGAACGACACAGATGGGGAGTTTTTGTTTTGGATAATTGAATGTTCAGACAATCAAACGTTCAGATAACACAGTTTAGCCAAGCACTGGGACCTTGCGATCTTGTCTGGATAACCCGAAATTCGGATAATCGAGGTTCCTCTGTACACCAGAACGCTGTTACCTGGAGCCCCACAGACGGTGTTAATTGCTGTCGACTGGGATGAAAGTAACTCATCAAGAAGTCTTTGTGCAGTGGGGAGGATCTTCCATCAAAAGGAGGGAGAGAGAGAGAGCGAGAGAGACACAGAGAGAAAAACAAGGACAAAGTGAGAATATAACAGAACTATTTTACTTAATGCTCTCCCGTATGATGAGAGTTTTGCAATATTTTAAGTACAACTTTGGTTCCGATCTTAAACAATAAATTGCACAATCTCTGCCTGTGGTAAAGACAGCACCTGAGGTTTAATAATTAACTGTACTCCTGTTTATAACTCGCCGTCTTTGCACAGCTCAACTCTCATAACCACTGGTTCACTGATGCTAGGATCAACCTTAAGAGAAGTAAAAACACCGTAACATCTGAAATTGGACATATTCAATACTCGGCTTGCAGACTGGCAGCAAATGTGAAATGCAAGCCCCAGATGCTACAGATCTCAGCTTTCAATTTTTCTTCTATTTTCCCCACGGCATTGCTGCTGAACCAGCATTTGTTGCCCGTCCCTAGCTACCCATGAGAATTAGCTTGCCTGAGGATGGAATGATTATTTGGGACTCCTTTCACAAGGCAAAAGAACAACCCGATCATTCCACCTCAGACTTTCTCCTGAATTATTGAATTACTGAATTAGGTACCAGCAGAAAAATTACTGGTGCAAAAAGCGAATGCAGATTTTATCTGGGATTTGACTTGGTCGTGTGATATGAGCTGGTGAAGAGGATCAAAACTCTGACTCAGTCAGTCCTCTTCCTGCCGGCTCAAAAATATCATTCTTGTTGCATTAGTACTTTGGGTTTTATTTCTGAGTTTTGGAACGTAACAGATTATAGAATGATGTTAAAATGCCGAACCACAAAAGGAAAAACAGCTTTGATGCAAATTTTGCCTGAAACTAAAGCAAAAAGTGATATAACGTTTGAAAGCGAAGACAGTGGGGTAGTAGTCACTGGACTAATAGTCCAGATAGGGGAAAGTGAGTGTGACAGATGCTGGAGATCAGAGTCAAGATTAGAGTGGGGCTGGAAAAGCACAGCAGGTCAGGCAGCACCCGAGGAGCAGGAAAATCAACGTTTTGGACAAAAGGGCTTTTCCAGCATCACCCTAATCTTGATTATTAACCCAGACTCATATTCTGGAGATATGGATTCAAATTTCACCATGGCAGATGGTGAAAATCAAATTAAATTTAAAAATTATGGAATTTAAGGCTAGTCTAATGGTGACACTGTCGATCGCTGTAAAAACCCACCTCGTTCCCTCATTTCCTTTCCAGAAGAAAATCTGCCGTCCTTACTTGCAACTCCAGACCCACACCATTTTGAAACTGGCTGGAAAACAGCTGAGTTCAAGGGCAACTAGGGATGGGCAATAAATGCCGACCCAGCCCCGAACAAACTTTAAAAAAAAACTTATGGTCAGTTCTAATGCAATAGTTCAGTTCTCGTGCGATCTCGCGTTACTGGAACATCAAGCAATAGTCGCACCATTTAAACTAATGGGGCCAGAATCACATTAGGCCAACACAGGTAAGGAAAGCACAGGTTCTACAAATAACGGTCCAAATTCTTCAATCGCACTAAAGCCAATTCGCGCTGAAGAAACACATGTTTTAGCAGAGCTGACAGTATTCAAAATTGTTTTACTGAACCAAATACACTATATTCCAGCTTTTTCCACCTAAAATTGTGCCCTAAAATGATACATCGCATCTGCTCAGAGATTTCCCAACATTTGGTATTACTTTCCAGTACATATCTGTGGCAGAGAGTATTTTTCTCAGTGGTGACTATTTTGACAAAGTTACAAGTCAAACATTTTACTCCGTAATTTTGTTTTTACAAACTAGTTTTATTCACTTATGAAAATAACCAAACCGTGTTGGGGTGTAAGTCCAATTCCTGAGGTTAGCCAGTAATTCCTCACCTGCTGAGGCAGCTCACTGATCAAATACTGGGCGAACTTTTGCAGCTGATCTCTCTGCAATCGGGAAAGCGATTCAGAAACTGGTGCACGCAAACACACCGCTGAGGCCTACAAACAAAAAACAAAGAGGTTACCATTCTCAAGTGGAAGATTCAAGAATACTCTGTGGTGACTTGATGAAAGGTAGGCCAGGAGGCATTTTACCGAATCACGATCTCTAAAAGTGTGACGAGATGGAATACTGCGTTCAATTCTGATCTCCCAGAAAAGTGTGTTGTTAAACTTGAAAGGGTTCAGAAAAGATTTACAAAGGAAGTTGTCACGGTTCGCGAGTTTGAGCTATAGGGAGAGGCTGAACAGGCTGGGGCTATTTTCCCTGGAGTGTTGGAGGCTGAGGGGTGACCTTATAGGCATTTATAAAATCATGATGGGCATGGATAGGGTAAACAGACAAGATCTTTTCCCCAGGGTGGGGGAGTCTAAAACTAGGGGGCATAGGTTTATGGACAGAGGAAAAAGATTTAAAAGTGCCAACTTTTTCACAGAGGGTGATGATGGACTACCAGAGGAAGTGGTGGAGGCTGGTACAATTGCAACATTTAAAAGGCATGTGTGCGGTTTGGTTAAAGGGTATATGAAAAGGAAGGGTTTGGAGGGATGTGGACCAAATGCTGACGAATGGGACTAGATTGGATTGGGATATTTGGTCGGCATGGACGAGTTGGACTGAAGGGTCTGTTTCTGTGCTGTACATCTCTATGACTCATTGTTCTGTAAGATAACTTTTGTTGAATTGATAATTTAAAATGAAATTTGCATCTACTTGAAATATCATTTGCCTATCAAATAATGTTCAACTTGCACATATTTTAGTCAGTTTATTACAATAAAAACTGGGAATTCATGCTCTCTTCTTATTTCCTTAGGAGCTGTGAGAAAATCCTTGCTTTAAAACAAAAATGATTGATCTCCAGAGGGGTTATAACATCATGTAGATAACAGCTCCCAATTTCACACAAATTCCCACAAACAGGAATGACACCCACAACCAGATATTCTGGTTTAGAGGATATGGACTAAACCACTGGGAGAAATTTCCTACCCTGCTCTAACACAGTACCATTGGATTGTTAGTTCTAGCTGATGCAAGTAGCAGACAGGAACTCTGTTTAACATTTAACATTCAAAAGATGACACTTCTGACAGTGCAACAGTCTCTCAGAGCTGCAACCGAGGTAAGGTGCAGAATTCACCTCCAGTTCTCACATATGAGTCCACAATCTCCTGACTCAGTAGACAGTGTCAAAATGGTCAAAAAGGCCATAAGGCTTACCAAGTCATACAGCACAGAAACAGACCCTTTGGTCCAACCAATCCATGCTGACCAGATTTCCAAATTAAACTAGCCCTACCTGCCTGCGCCTGGCCCATATACCTCCAAACCTTTCCTATTCATGAACTTATCCAACTGTATCGAATCCACCACTTTCTCTAGATGTTCATCTCACAAACAAACCTCCCTCTGTGTAAAAAAACCTACCCCATGTCTTTTTAATTCTTTTTCCTCTCAGCTTAAAAATACACTCCCTAATCTTGAAATCCCCCACCTCACAGAAAAAGACACCCGCCATTCACCTTATCTATACCCCTCATGGCCCCTCAACTTCCTAAGTCCAGTGAAAAATAGTCCCAGCCTATTTTTATAATTCAAATCCTCCACTCCTGGCAACATCCTGGTAGATCTTTTCCGAACCCTCTCCAGCTTAATAATATCCTTGCTACAACAAAGCGACCAGAACTGGGCACAGTACTCCAGAACAGGCCTCACAATTTGAATTAGCTAGGATCTAAACAAAGGGCAGAATGGGTTCGAGAGCATTCCTGTGTTCACATGACAACAGTCTTATGTCCACTGTGATGGCGCGATTCAATCTCCTGTCCCCCAGAACATTTGCCTGGATAATTGGAGACATTACCGCTATCTCTCCTCCTCTATTGATCTTCAGGATACCGGTGTAGCACAAACAAATTACTCAACTTGACGATAAATCAACATATTGATCCTTTTTTGTGAATTATAAAGATGGCTGCCTCCAGTGTCTATGCGGTCAATGGGAGATGTCACATGGACTGTGGCAGACATTTCTGCACCAGCAGAGGGGTTTAATGGCCTAAGTTACTCAGGACGCAGCAACACTTGGAATCTAAATTGAGAAGGACAAATGTTTTAAAGATTTTACTGTGGCCAGAGGAAGTTTACCCAATAATTTGAAGCAGCTACAATAAATTATTATTACTCCATCAGAAGGCAAACTCTCTCTCTCTCTCTTTCTTTCTCTCTCCAAACTTACAGAAAAAAAGAACCAATAAAGAAAAGCTGAAGAGGTCAGGATACCCTGGTCAGATCTGGCCATAATGCAAGGCTGACAATTAAATTGTCTGTAGGGTCAAGGCTATGTTGTATTGCAAGTTATTATGGGCTGGCTATTGCCAGGTTAGGGTAATGTAGAGTCTCCAATGATACAGCCTTTGAAGGACAATCACTGAATAGATTGTGCTTTTCTTACTATAGACTCAAGATTCTACTAAACAGTGATACAAATTTGCAAGGTCATATGCAGAGACCATGAATCATTCTTTAAATCTCTGTCCTTGGAGAGAGTTATTTATCAGCAAGCAAGTAAGGTGATTAATAGAATGCTCTCCTTCACTACAAGGGGAACTGAACATAAAAGGAGGCATGTTATACTACAGTTCTTCTTGCTGAGACCACACCTCAAATACTGTGCGCAGCTTTGATCTCTTTATTTAAGGAATGGTGCAGGAAGGTTGGAAGCAGTTCAGAGGAGGTTGCTGAAATTGATACAGGGCTTGTGTGGGTTGTCTTACGAGGAAAGACTGAGCTCGTTTGCACTAGGTTTCAGAAGAACAATTTTATTGAAGTTCCACAAGATCACAAGTGGTTTCAGCAAGGTGAACGTGGGAAAAGATGTTTCCTGTGTTCGAGAGTCGGCACGGTGGCACAGTGGTTAGCACTGCTGCCTCACAGCGCCAGAGACCCGAGTTCAATTCCCGCCTCAGGCGACCACTCTGTGTGGAGTTTGCACATTCTCCCCGTGTCTGCGTGGGTTTCCTCCGGGTGCTCCGGTTTCCTCCCACACTCCAAAGATGTGCAGGTCAGGTGAATTGGCCATGCTAAGGGGTAGATGTAGGGGTATGGTTGGGTTGCGCTTCGGTGGGGCGGTATGGACTTGTTGGGCCGAAGGGCCTGTTTCCACACTGTAAGTAATCTAATCTAATCTAGTCCAAAGATGTGCAGGTTAGGTGAATTGGCCATGCTAAATTGCCCGTAGTGTTCGGTGCGTTAGTCAGAGGGAAATGGGTCTGGGTGGGTTACTCTTCAGAGGGTCAGTGTGAACTTGTTTGGCCAAAGGGCCTGTTTAGACACTGTTTTAAAATTAGGGGCTATCTTGTGGAGACAAAGATGAGATCATTATTCTTCTCTGAGCATTGTTCAACAACCGAACTCTGCCTCAGAAAATGGTGGAGGGAGGGTCATGGAATATTTTAAAGACAGATTTCTCTTAGGCAAAGGTGTAGATGGGAATGTGAAAGACAACAGATTAGCCATGATCCTATTTAAATGGTGGAGCAACCACAAAAGGGGCTGAATGGTCTTTTTCTACTCCTATTTCATATGTTCATATGTATCTCGAGCAATCTGTCAAATGCATTAAATATCAAACAACCAAAGTGTGGAAAATCTCAAAACACAACTAGTTTTCAAAACAAATATTAAAGAAAAACATAACACAATGCTGCCTGTTTCTACCTTGGATTTCACAAGTACTCATTAATGGGAAGGATTCCTCTGTCAACACCATTGCTAGGATGATATGGGTTGGGTACTGGCCCCCATAGATTAGCTCTCGTAACATATATCACAAAGGTTGTACTTTTGTTGAGATGGATGTCTTGAAATTTATTAAGAAAACTGACTATTGTCATTAATAGAACATCACAGACTCACAGAATCTGGGTTTTGTGCTTCCTGATATTACTAAATGTGATGAACATATAACTGACTTGAGACACTAAACAAGGTCCATTAAACTGACTGAATACAGGCAGGTAACTGAAGACTGGAATGTGCTGAGACGTTATGTTAATTCCTTAAAAGGTATCATCCCTGCCCTGTCTGAAATTGATACAATAACAACAATCCTAAACTGAACACAAACTTAAGTATTCACAGAGATCAGGAGAAAACAAGATCATTGTACTTATTTCCTCCCTACCTTTTGCCTCTTGATTTAGTATTTTTCAAATGCTATCAGTATGGTCTACCATGAAGATGGATACAAAGTATTTATTCAACTCGTTTACCAGTTCCAATTCCCCATTATTAATGCCCCAAACTGTGGCTCATCCTTTCCTTTTAACATATTTAAAGAAGCTCTTCCTGTCGACTTATATGTTACTTGCTAGTTTACCCTCAGCTTCCTCTCACCTTTTTTTTGGGAGGGGATAAATTATCTGGTTTCTGAGGTTCCATGGTTAATATGTTAGCAAGGTTCAAATGAGATTGGAGAGAGAAAGGAAAACATCCAGTCCCATGGGAAAGTTCCTGATGAAGGACTTATGCCCGAAATGTTGATTCTCCTGCTCCTCGGATGCTGCCTGACCTGCTGTGCTCTTGACTCTGATCTCCAGCACCTGCAGTCCTCACTTGCCCAAGGGAAGGATATTCATTTTCAGAATCTGTGCTCTGCTTCCTCAAACATGTATTGTTATTCTGGTGGAACGGTGAGGTGATGACCAGTTGTCAGACAACAACCCAAGACTCACAGCACCAGAGTCCTGGGTTCAATTCCTGACTCAGGCGACTGACTGTGTGGAGTTTGCACATTCTCCCCGTGTCTGCGTGGGTTTCCTCTGGGTGCTCCGGTTTCCTCCCACAGTCCAAAGATGTGCAGGTCAGGTGAATTGGCCATGCTAAATTGCCCGTAGTGTTAGGTAAGGGGTAGATGTAGGGGTATGGGTGGGTTACGCTTCAGCGGGTCGGTGTGGGCTTGTTGGGCCGAAGGGCCTGTTTCTACACTAAGTAAACTAACTAACTAAACTAACTTGGTTAAGTAAAAGCAAAGGTGCCATAGTCGCAGAAGACCATAGGGACACTGTCTCATTACAGAGAGAAGTAACCCATGGTGGTTTAACCTAAGGATCACCAAGCCTCAGGTGAGGGGGGACATTGAGAAGGCAAGTCCTTCACGGTAAACTCAGTCGACGCGGGAGTAGAACGCATGCTGTTGGCATCACTCACCAGCCATCCAGCCAACTGAGCTAACCAACCCCCAATTAGCCAGTCTTTTCCATGTGCCTTTGTGTGAGTGCATGTGAACGAGAGAGAGAACATGGGGTTGGGGTGGCAAAGGTGGGGGAGAATTTTCTATTTTACTAGCACCTAGCAGCACACTCAAAACAATAAAATCCCTTTGAAAAGTCTGAACTTCATGTTTTCCCCCAGAACAGTACTGTAAAAGCATTAAACCAACCATTACTTATTGTACAGTTTATACAAGAACAATGCCAATTGTCTGAGGAGCCATTACTCTTTAACAGAATCTTTAATCTTGAGTTTGTTTTACAAATGCCTGTTAACAACCAGCTCCTTATGCTTTAAAAGGCCCAAAGGGAGGGAGATTAAGAGGAGAAAATGCAAAAACAAGGCTTGTTGTCCCCTAACATGTGGAAGGTTAAGGGCAATTTAATTACAGGTTTGGTCGGTATTCAGTAAGGTATGGAGACATCAATGGTGACTTAGAGTCAGAGTCAGAGAGATGTACAGCATGGAAACAGACCCTTCGGCCCAACCTGTCCATGCCGACCAGATATCCCAACCCAATCTAGTCCCACCTGCCAGCACCCGGCCCATATCCCTCCAAACCCTTCCTATTCATATACCCACCCAAATGCCTCTTAAAATGTTGCAATTGTACCAGCCTCCACCACTTCCTCTGGCAGCTCATTCCATACACGTACCACCCTCTGTGTGAAAAAGTTGCCCCTTAGGTCTCTTTTATATCTTTCCCCTCTCACCCTAAACCTATGCCCTCTAGTCCTGGACTCCCCCACCCAAAGGAAAAGACTTTGTCTATTTACCCTATTCATGCACCTCATGATTTTGTAAACCACTATAAGGTCACCCCTCAGCCTCCGACGCTCCAGGGAAAAACAGCCCCAGCCTGTTCAGCCTCTCCCTATAGCTCAAATCCTCCAACCCTGGCAACATCCTTGTAAATCTTTTTTGAACCCTTTCAAGTTTCACAACATATTTCTGATAGGAAGGAGACCAGAATTGCACACAATATTCCAACAGTGGCCTAACCAATGTCCTGTACAGCCGCAACATGACCCCCCCCCCCAACTCCTGTACTCAATACTCTGACCAATAAAGGAAAGCTTGCCTAACTCCTTCTTCACTATCCTATCTATCTGCGACTCCACTTTCAAGGAGCTATGAACCTGCACTCCAAGGTCTCTTTGTTCAGCAACACTTCCTAGGACCCTACCATGAATCCTGCTAAGATTTGCTTTCCCAAAATGCAGCATCTCACATTTATCATTCTGCTGGTCAGAAGTCTAGGACAAGGGCACAAATTCTTGCAAGCAAAGTCAGGACAATCAGGAGAGAGGTTAAGAAATACATCACATAACATTGTGATAAAAGGTTAGAACTCACCCCCACAAAAAAGCACACACTCGCACAATTATTCATTGACATCAGAGACCGATGGAGTTTTGAATCAAAGGGTTCGGGGACTTGCAGTCAAAGCCAAAGACACAGGTCTGTCATGATCTCATTAAATAGCAAAACATACTCAAGGGCCTAAATCATAGAGTCCCCAGTGTGGAGCAGGCCATTCAACCCATCAAGACCACATCAACCCTCTGAACAGCATCCCACCCAGACTCACCTCCCTACCCCTGTAACCCTGCATTTCACACGGCTAACCCACCTAGACTGCACATCCCTGAACATAACGGGGCAACTTTCCATTGCCAATCCACCTGACCTGCCCATCTTTGGCCCGTGGGAAGAAACCGGAGCACCAAGAGGAAACTCACACAGACACGGGGAAAAAGGTGCAAATTCTACACTGACAGTTGCCCAAGGCTGGAATCGAACCAGGGTCTCTGGCATTGAGAGGTAGTAGTGCTAACCACAGAGCCACTGTGCTGTCTTTGAATGGCCTTTGCTTGTTCCTGTCTTCCCAACTACCATTACAGGCTGAGCGATACGACTCTTTACTTTGATATCCTAACACTTTGCGTTCCAAAGAAAAGCGTCACTGGACTCAATGTTAATTCTGTTTCCCTCTCTCCAGGTGCTACTGAGTTTCTCCAGCACTTTTTGGTTTTAGTTGCTTGTATGGTTTTAACTTTTCCTGACAAAGCAGAAACGTAGAACCTGAGGGTTCTACAACACCTGAGGGTATTATTCAGACATCTTGTTTGGATCAGGGAGCGAGAAAGAGTGTTCCGCAGCCCAGTCCATTCTCTGCCTCCTGATCCATAGTCCTCTGAGTTACAGCACATCAGGGGAATATTCAAGTGTTCTTCTTAAGATGTAGGGTCATAGAGATGTACAGCATAGAAACAGACCCTTCGGTCCAACTCGTCCATGCTGACCAGATATCCTAAATTAATCCAGCACTTTTCCATTTGCCAGCACTTGGCCCATATTCCCATTCAGATGCCTTTTAAATGTTGTAATTGTATCAGCTTCCACCACATCGTCTGGCAACTCATTCCATATATGCACCACCCTTTGTGAGAAAGAGTTGTCCCTAGGTCCCTTTTAAATCTTTCCCCTCTCATCCTAAACTTTTGCCCTCTAGTTCTGGACGACCCCACCCCAGGGGGAGTTGACCATCTTCTCAGACAGTGCATTTTCTACATCCCGTGTAAAAAAAAAACTCAACTCCTCTCCAGTACTTCATGTCAACTACTTTAAAAGTCTCTCTCTCCTATAGGTTTTTCCAATCCACTTTAGGCACCTCATATTTTTATACAACTCATCGCTTCCAAAACATACAAGCTCAAATGTATCGAATCTCTCCTCTGAATTACAAACTCTTCATTCCCAGCTTTGTAAGTCTCCCCAAAACCTGCTCAATAGTAATTGCATCCGTTGTTGTAAAGTTTATGCCATCAATAACAGGGAAGAACATGTTACTAATGACGCAAAATAGAGCAAATTATCAAACTGTCCACGTGTCAAATCCAAAAGCCTGAGGCAGGGCCGAAGGTGACAAAGGGGGAAAGAAACAAGAACAAAGCCGAGACTCCAGCTCCCACTCTCTCTCCTGGGCTGTCCCATCTCAATAATG
This sequence comes from Chiloscyllium punctatum, assembly GCF_047496795.1. Classification (NCBI taxonomy): domain Eukaryota; kingdom Metazoa; phylum Chordata; class Chondrichthyes; order Orectolobiformes; family Hemiscylliidae; genus Chiloscyllium; species Chiloscyllium punctatum. The sequence continues at coordinate 101,307,821 of NC_092751.1, forward strand.
TTCGGGTTGAGAATCAATCTGTCCTGGAAGACCCCCAGCAAAAACCTGGGGCATTGATTAGACATTTCTCTCAGACTGAGGGGCAGCTGAACACAGGGATGAATGCTGCCATGACAGCTGAACACAAGGGACTCTTGTGGTGCAGTGGTAGTGTCCTTGCCCTGGACCAGGGAGGCCCGGGTTTAAGTCCCTCCCTCTCCAGAGGTGTGTCATAACATCTCTGAACAGGTTGATAAGAAAAATAGGTTAGCATAGATAAAAAGGAGAAACAAAATAGAGAGCTGTACGCAATGCCCTTGTAGCACAGTGGTAGTGTCCTCGCCTTTGGCCCAGGAAGCCAATGTTCAAATTCCACCGGTTTCAGAGGTGTGTAAATAACATTGCTAAGCTGGTTGGTTAGAAAACAGGCTCAAAAAAATTGCAAGGGCTATACACAGGACTCTTGTGGTGCAGTGGTAGTGATCCAACCCCTGGAACAGGTGGCCTAGGGTCAAGGTCTCACCTGCTGCAGAATGTGCAATAACATCTCTGAACAAGTTGATTCGAAAAACAGGTAGGGAGGAGAAAAAGAAATGAGAGCTGTGGACAGGGCTGTTGGAACACAGTGTGTGAATAACACCTCTAAACAGATTGATTACGGAAATAGCTGTGTTTTAAGTATGATTCTGAGCGGTTCCACTTTAACCTTGCGACTGTTCATTTGGCCACAGCAGGTAAGTATCCTGGTCTATTACCTCAGGGGACATGCGTTCCATTGGCACAAATTCCACCACAGTATTTTGTAGCAGAACCCAGAGTGAATCAGACTACCTCTTGTGGAGAAGTGGTAGCGACCTTAACTCTGGCCCAGGAGAACCGGGTTCAAGTCCCACCTCCCCCAGGAGGTGCGTAATGATCTCTCTGGACAGAGTAATTGGAAAAAAAGCAGCTCAAACTATCACAGAAAGCACGCAGAGAGATACCACATGCCTTTCTCATGATCACAAAGAGCCTTTAGTTCTTCAAAACAATCTAGGTCAGGAGTGTCCTTGCATTTCAGGGTTGGACATGGATGTACTATGGAGTTATTAATCCACGCAGATTTCACATTGCTCGCGCAAACAGACCTCGGCATTCAGCTTTATACTTTGACCATTCGAGGGTCATCAATGGAATGCTGGGCCTTTACAAATCCCCACACCCACAAAACACAAACCGATACAGGCAAAGACCCCTAAACACATTGAAAAATAAGTGGGCCATACCACCAGGGCTTTATCTGGAGGCTCACTAATGATGTCACCTAGTATGGTGACAAAACGTCTGAAAACAAACCTTCCAGCTCAGCGAGCAAACCTACATCCAGATACAGGCACTGGACTGAGTGACTGACCTATCACAGGGATCTGCATGCAGTCCTCTCCAGCCCAGAAAGGTCTGTTCCAAATTCAAATACCACTCCCTTCGCATTATATTCATCCCTCAATGACAAATCCAACTTAAATCCCATATTCACGTCAATTACAGATGGTCATTGGACACAATGATCGAGCCCCAATTCAGAAGAGGAAACAGTCACCTCTCCCTGGTCTGGCTGGGACTCCAAATGTTCCCTGTGGATACGGATAAAAAGAAATTGCTGCTTTGCCAGGCATCTCCCACCCTTTCAGCGTGAATATTTGATAAAAATTCAGATATGGTGCCTCATAAACAACTCAAGTTGATTTAAGAAGGTTTCTCGAAGGGATTGAACACAGTGACTGAGGGAAGGCGGTGCTCAGAGCTGACAGATTTACAGGTCAGCCTTTTTTAAACTGTGTTCCAGCACACTGGATTATTCAATTACTGAAAGGCACTCTGACCTCAACAGAGGGACACAAGATACAGAACAGAGCAAATAATCATAAATTAGCCTGCACTTGGATCCCATGACACTAAGATTCCAATTGCAATATTTGACTCTCACGAAAGCAGAAACTTGCTGCTGAATCAATTGAAAAACAAAAAGTTGGAAAAGGAATAAACTGCTTCATTTCCAATCCCTTCACTGAAGAAGCTTTGAATCAAAGGTTATTTTTAAAAGTTTTTTTGGGGAATGGGAGTGAAGGCAAGTTTTGAAAACTATTAAATTTGTCTGTGTTACATTGAACTTCCTGTACAGAAAGAACTACACACGACTGCATCTTCTTTTCAGTCGTTGCGCACTACAAGTTAATTTTGTCTGCTTCAGGTAAAAGGTGAAGGTGAATCGAGTGCAGATTTGAACCCAATAAAAATCTGGAATTACAAGCCTGAAAACCACTGTCGTTTGTCTGAAAAACCCATCTGGTCCACCAATGACCTTTAGAGAGGGAAATGGCCATCCTTACCCGGTCCGGCCTGCATGTGACACCTGACTCATAGCAATGTTTGCGCCCTCTGATATGGAAAATAAATGCTGACCTAGGCAGCAATACCCTCATCCCATGAATGTGTTAAAAAAAACAGTCAAGACGCACCAAGCAGTTTATGATTCAAAATTCAGCCACTAGATGGTGCAGGGGCAGAGACTGAGAACTGGCAGACATTACTTTTTGACCCTGGTCATCTTAAAAAAAAAGAATTAAATGACAATTGAAAGTCCAAGCAATCACATTTGCGGGGGGAATTAAATGCTAAATAGTGCAAGGAAAGGATAGGGATACAGGCGTGGAGTGGCAGCTCCTGAACTGACCCAACAGTGACAAATGGGGTCAGTTACCTCCTTTATGTTGCAACATAGAAACGCCAAGCCAAGGAACATACAAACTCTCCCAACAACGGAGCTGTGACAATGAGTTTGAACAGCTTTGGCAGGAACCTTGCAGGATAAATACACCAGCACCTTGTGCATTTCTGAATTGCTCTGGGGAGGCAAAGCTGCGATTATTCTGAAACAGAATTCAGCAGCAGCATGAACAGGCAGGAGGTAGAGGGATATGGACCATGTGTAGGCATTTGAAAATACACATTTTAGTTTGTACATGCACAAGGAGGAGTATTGCTGATCTGCCAGTGGGATTGCCCACTTTGGAGAGAGGTGAATGGAGAGATTCCCACTGGCCTGACTAAACCTTTAGTCCCCTGTCACAATATCTCAAATGGCTCAGACTTACTGCTTCAGGGAATCCTCTTGCAGCGTTTAAATGCAGCGAAAGCACAACATAAATAAAATCTGCTGTTGCATTTGCCCCCAGAACAGACTGGGTCCCTTTGCTCAGTCCATTGAGATTTTGCGTTTCTTTATTTTACAGAGTTGACTGAATTCATTTTTGCCAACTGCTACACCAGCATTTTAACTGATGATCTGTAGGCCTTGAATACGGGGTCATTCCAGTTTTTAAGAAAGAGTTAGATATAGTTCTTACAGCTATAGTGATCAAGGGGAATGGAGGGAAAGTGGGAACAAGGTAATGAGTTGAATAATCAGCCATGATTATATTGAATGATGGAACAGACCCGAGGGGCCAAATGGACTGCTCCCGTTGGTGTTTTCTAAAGAACGCAAAACAGTACAGCACAGGAACAGGCCCTTCAGCCCACCATGGCTGTGCCAACCATGATGCAATTCTAAAAAACTAATCCTATCTGACTGCACATGGTCCATATCCATCTATTCCCTGCCTGCTCATGTGTCTGTCGAAATGCCCCATAAATGTTACTATCATATCTGCTTCTCCACCTCACCTAGCAACGTGCTCCAGCCACCTGCCACCTTCTGTGTAAAAAAACAGGCCTCGTACATTTCCTTTAAACTATTCCTCCTCACCTTGAATTGCTTCTCCATAGTGTTTGCCCTTGGGGGAGAAGGACTCTGACTATTCCCCCCTTTCCATGCCTCTCATAATTTTATACACTTGTCAGGTCACCCTTCAGCCTCCAACACTCTAGTGAAAACAATCCAAGTTTGTGCAACCTCTCCTTCGAGCTAATACACTCCAATCCAGGCAGTATCCTGGTAATTCTTTTTTGCACCCTCTGCAAAGCCTCCACATCCTTCCCATAGTGCGGTGACTGGAACTGCACACAATACACCAAAGGTGGCCTAACTGAAGTGTTATAGAGCTGCAACATGACTTGCCAACTTTTTGAAACTCAGTGCCCAACCAATGAAGGCAAGCATGCCACAGGCCTTCTTTACCACCTCATCCACTCACTCGCACCCCAAGATCCCTCTGCATATCAATGCTCCTAAGAGTCCAGCTATTTATTGTATACTTTCTTCTTGCATTTGACCTCCCAAAATGCAACACTTCACCTTTGTCCAGATTAAAACTCCTTCAGCCATTTCTCTGCCCAGCTTTCCAACTGATCTATATCCTACTGTACCCTTTGGCAGCCTTCCTCACTATCCAAAACTCCTCCAACTTTCAAAAGATTAAACAGTTCTATAAAAGAATGAGGTGGTAGAGGGCTGGGTTTTGTGTTTCTAACAGTGCTCGAGACTGGACCAGTGACTGAAAAATTCTATTTTGATGGGAAAAATTTGCAACTTACAGAGTCATAGATTCACACAGCACGGACAGAGATCTTTTGAACCAACCAGACCATGCCAATCATAATCCCAAACTGAACTAGTCCCACCTGCCTGCTCCTGGCCGATATACTTCCAAACGTTTCCTATACATCTACTTATCCAAATATCTTTTGAACATTATAACTGTACCCGCATCTGTCATCTCCTCTGGGAGTTCATTCCACACACAAACAATTCTGTAAAAAAAAATTGCCCCTTATATCTTTTTTAAACCTTTTGCCTCACACTTAAAACATCGCCCCTAGTCTTAAATCGCCCACCCTATGGGAAAGAGCCTTGTCATTTACCTTATCTATATCCCTCACTTATTTTTAAATATATACGTATAAAATATATATATAATAGTATATATATTATATTATATGCCTCCTTTTCAAACATTGACTTCACAGCCATATCTTTAATGTCCCATTAAGGTTTACATTATCACCCATCTACCAACATTTCCATTTGTAATCGATCCATTCCAGTGTAAAAGTGGAACATTACGATCTTCTATCTCATTGGCGACCCTTCACCCTCAAACCTTATCCTGACTCATGGTGAAAAATTCAGGTTGAGAAACTAATTCCTTGAGCTGTTTCTGAAAAAAAAAATTCCAACCTGAGGATTGGCTACTTAGGAAGGTAGTGTGATGTTAAGGTTAGAGCTAGCTTTTTCAATGGTGATTTTAGGAAGTATTCCTTCATACAGAGGCTAGTGGGAACGTGGAACTCATTGTGACTGGGAGTCAACTGAAAATTCAAAATGGAGACAGATGGGATTTGGCTGGGTCAATGTCATGGGACCAAGGTGAGCAAATGGAAATGTTTTTGGAAGATGGTGCTATAGAGGCAATGTCACTAATTCAGGCCAATATACTGGGGTTTAAGGGTTCAAATCCCACTACTACTGGTGAGACTTAAATAGATTCTTTTTTTAAAACCTAGAACAGCGTTAGTCACAGTAATTATGAAACTAGAACCCATTGTTGTAAAACTGACCCGATTCTAATATCCTCCGCAAAAAGAAATCAGTCATCCTCACTTGGTCTGTATGGTGCAGTGGATTCTTAAACATCACTGAAGCACAAGAGGTTGTGTGGCATCCTTATAGAAGTTTATAAAATAAATGAGGGATATAGATAGGGTTAATGGTAGTTGTCTTTTCCCTAGGATGGGGGATTTCAAGTCCAGGGGACACATTGGTGAAAGGAGAGAGATTCAAAAAAGGCATGGGTTGAGGGGGGGGGGGGGGGGGGGGGGAAGTGGGGAATGGTTTTGTTGTTTTTACACAGAGCATGGTTCACTTGTGGAACAAACTTCCAGTAGGAGTGGTGGATGTGTGTACAATTACAACTTTTAAAGGACATTTGGATAAATACATGACTAGGAAAGGTTTGGGATGACAAGGGCCAGGAGGAGACAGGTAGGACTAGTTTAGTTTAGGATTATGTTCAGTACGGACTGGTTGGACCAAAAGGTCTGTTGTTTCCATATTGCATGACTATGTCTTAAAGGCAATCGGGGATTGGCAACAGACACTGACACCTATAACTCACGACCAAATCAAAAACAAAGGCAGAAAACTTGAGGGGCTGAATGGCCTGATCACATTCCTATTTTCCCTCCAGGGCCTAAACCAGAAGGGAACATGCAGTAAAATATGACAAGAATGGGGCATAATGCTTTGAATGTCTTGCCTTTATCAAACTCTGTCTATTGATGAGGAGAAAGTGAGGACTGCAGATGCTGGTGATCAGAGTTGAAGAGTGTGGTGCTGGAAAAGCACAGCTGGTCTGGTAGCATCCAAGGAGCAGTAGAGTCAATGTTTCAAGCATAAGTTCTTCATCAGGACAGCCTGACTGGCTGTGCTTTTCCAGCACCACACTCTGTCTTCTGATGACCATGTAACAAAAATACCATTTCTAAAGGTCTTTCAGATGCTGACTGTCCTGCCAGACATTTTCAGCATCTTCCATTTATATATTAAATATGTCTGAAACAAAGACAGAAATTGTTGGAGAAACTCAGCAGGTATGGTAGCGTCTGTGGAGACAGGAACAGAATTAACGTTTCAAGACCAGTGACCCCTTGTCAGAATCATTCATGAAATTCTAAAGAAGGGTCACAAGTCCTGCAACATTAACTCCGCTTTTGACTCTCTTCACAGACGCTGCCAGAGCTGCTGAGTTTCTCCAGCAATTGCTGCTTTTGTTTCAGGGTTCCAGCATCCACAGTTCCTCGTTTTGTCTTTAAATGTGGATCTGGATGAAGAGACAGTTTTGAGCTTCTTCGCAGACCCTTTTTAAAACTCACCAACGCACAAATCTCCAGAGTCAAGTGCTGATCTGGGACAAGATGGATATACTCCAGATGTCCATCCTTCAGTCCAAAGATGCGTAGGTTAGGTGGGCAATTTAGCATGGCCAATCCATTGTGTTCAGGATTGTGCAGGTTAGGTGGGTTAGCCCTGGGAAATGCAGGGATAGGATGGGTCTGACTGGGATGCTCTTCAGAGGGTCAGTGTGGACCTGATGGGCCGAATGGCCTGCTTTCACATTGTAGGGATTCTATAAGGGCCTTCTGTAAACACGCTAGTTATCATTTCCTAGCACTATTGGGACAAGCAGTGTTGGTCTTGGAGTTGCATTTATATAGCACTTCTCATAAGGTAAGATGTTCCCAAGGCAGCATTTTCACACCAGATTTGACAAGTGAGCCATTCGAGGCAAAATGAGGATGGGTGTCTACAGGCTGGGGCAACCAGCTAGATCTTAAGGGGACATCAGAACAGGAGAAAGGGGAAAAAAAAGGGTAAAACAACAGAGGTTTAAACAGGGATTTCCAAACGTAGGGAAGTGAAGGCATTAGCACAATCTGAATAATAAACATGGAGATAAAATACTCAAATGACAGATCCATCAGCCATTCCCTTAGTCAACATCCACATCAGCTCACTTACAAGTAGCGCCTTCTGACTATTCTTCCCACTTGGTCTCATTTAGAACAGGGACTGGAGGAAGCATTAATTCAGACTCTAACTCTGAGCTGGGGAGTGGGGGTGGAGGGGGGGGGGGGTCAAGGGAAAACTGAAACACAGCTGGCGAAGCAACGACAGATCCTTAACAATGAGAGCACTGGGAGCCAGCTCTCTAAAAACAAACACACTGTAAAAGCTAAAATATAACCCCTGGGCAGAGACAGCACTGAAGGACAGTCCTGGACCAACACATTGCACTGCATTAAGGGCTTTGTGAAGAGATTCGAAAATGCTCCCATTGTACTGCTTAGGGCTCAGGCTTAAAACTGGAGTGGAGAGCTTTGCTGCACGTGCAATTATTTCATCTTCAATCCTCACACACACAACACCAAAGACTTCTGAGTTACAAGTGTGAGCAATATTGACATCACAGGGCAACAAGACATCAGAGAACGGCAGCGTGGTGGCTCAGTGGTTAGCACTGCTGCCTCACAGCGCCAGGGACCCAGGTTCAATTCCACCCTCGGGCGACTGTCTGTGTGGAGTTTTCATATTCTCCCAGTGTCCAAGTGCTCCGGTTTCCTCCCACAGTCCAAAGATAGGCAGGTCAGGTGGATTAGCCATGCTAAATTGGCCATAGGATGTGCAGGTTAGGTTGGTTAGCCTGGGAAATGCAGGGTTACAGAGATGGGGTGGGTCTGACTGGGATACTCTTCAAAGGGGTCAGTGCCTCCTCAATGGGCTGAATGGCATGCCTTTGAACAGTAGCGATTAAAACAATCGCTAGTGGGGCAAGGGAGTGAGAGAGTCATATAGCCAAAACAATTGGAAGGAAAATGTGATATGCAGTAGGAAGGGGAATAATTATGTTGTTATCTTAAATCCCCTTTCCCCCTCCCCCACCCATCACGAGCACCATGTTCTTACTAAAGGGCATGTGGTGGGGGTGGGGGGATTGAGTATTAAAAAGTAGCAATACTTTCTGTGTTTGAATTGAACATGAAACCACTAATATATGTCACGACACCATTATTAAATGTCACAACATGGATAATGGTGCCAAAGCTCTTAAGAAGATATACTGCTGTACATTTAATGTTGGCACTAATCCTACATTTCAGCTTTATGCAGCTAAGGAATTTTCAAATTCACTGCCCATGGGTCAGATTCACTCCTGTGATTTACACTTGGTTTGGAATCATCATACGAGCTGAACTCAGCAGATTGAAAAAAAAAGAACATTTTCTCCACCAGTACTGGTGCCCCTCAAAACTTGGGTCCTATTTGTTTCACTAAATTTCCCATTTAAACGTGCAACTTTGCAACTATGGCAACAGAAACAACATGTCCATTCCAGGATATCTGCCAGGTCAGCCTTAGTCACCCTCTCAAAATGCTACTTTGAAGTTGCAACATATCAACAGCTTGAAATTGACCAGCAGGCTGGTCTAACATGCCCGCTCCATCGTGAACACATTTTCACTTCCTGCTCATGTAAACACCCTGCCGACAACCACCAACTGTGGCAGCACGGTGGCTCAGTGGTTAGCACTGCTGCCTCTCAGCACCAGGGACCCATGTTCGAATCCAGCCTTGGGCGAACGCCTGTGTGGAGTTTGCATGTTCTTCCCACATCTGCGTGGGTTTCCTCCAGGTGCTCTGGTCTCCTCCCACAGTCCAAAGATGTGCAGGTTAAGTGGATTGGCTGTGCTAAATTGCCCATGGTGTTCAGGGATGATTCCACTGATCAATCGCAGGGAGAGAAGGCATGAGTTCACTAGAATCTGCTTTCTCAAACTCCCCAACCCACAAACCATAAAGGACTTCAAACAGACATCTCTGGAGTCTAACAGTGTCCAAGGATGTCCCTAGGGTCACTCAAGCCTTAAACTTTGGACATGTTTCCTGCATTAATTGGCTGACCTCTAATTTCCTCAGCCCTTACAATTCCCAGTGGCAGTGGGACCTTCAGCTACCAAGGCTCTAAACTCTGGAATTCCAAGGCTAAACATTGCATCTCAGACTAACCCACAACCTCAAAAATACTCCATCAAACCCTACCCACCTTCCTGGCCAAGCATTTGGCCATGGTTTCTAACATGTGGTTTGGAATCAAATGTTGATTGATACCCGTTTTTGTAGAGTCATAGAGTTATACAACACAGAAACAGACCCTTTGCTCCAACTTGTCCATGCTAACCAGGTTTCCGGAATTGCCTGCATTTTGCCCATATCTCTCTAAAACTTTCCTATTCATGTACTTGTCCAAATTTCTTTTAAATGTTCTAACTGTACCTGTATCTACCACTTTCTCCGACAACTCATTCTACATATGAACCACCCTCTGTGTGAAAATGTTGCCCCTCAGGTCCCTTTTGAATCTTTCTCTTCTCAACTCAAAATTGTGCCCTCCATTTTTGAACCTTATCGATGTCTCTTATGGTTTTATAAACCTCTATAAAGGTCAACTGTTAGCCTCTGATGCTTCAGGGAAAATTCCCAGCCTATCCGACCTCTCCGTATAAACCAAACCTACCAATCCCAGTAACAATCTTGTAAATCTGTTCTGAACTCTCTCCAATTTATAAAATCCTTTGCATAGCAGAGCAATCAGAATTGTACACAGTAATCCAAAGTGGCTTCACCGAAGTTCTGTCAACTGCACATAACATCCCAACTCTTATATTCAATGGTCTCAGCAATGAAGGCAAGCATGATAAACGCCTTCTTTACCACTATCTACTTGTGATGCAACTTTCAAAGAATTATGTACCTGAACCTCTAGGTCTCTCTCTCTGTTTGACAACATGCCCAGGGTCTTATCATTAACTGTATAAATCCTGCCTTTGTTTGTAACAGCTCACATTTATCTAAATTAAACTTCACCTGCCACTCCTCAGCGTATTGGCCCAATTGATCAAGATACCTTTGCAATCTTAAATAACCTTTTTCACTCTCTATTATACCACCAATTTTGGTATCATCCACAAATTTACTCACCACACTACCTAAATTCTCATCCAAATCATTAATGTAAATGACAAACTGCACTAATCCCTGTGGAACATCACTGGACACAGGCCTCCGATCTGAAAAACAACCGTCCACTATTACACCCTGAATCCTACCATCAAGCCAACTTTGGATCCAATTGGCAAGCTCTCCTGAATCCCACGTGATCTAACTTTACCAACCATTCGACCATGTGGAACCTTCTCAAAGGCCTTACTGAAGTCCACGTAGACAACGTCTATTGCTCTTCCCTCATCTACCTTCTTGGTCACATCCTCAAAAACTCAATTAAGTTTGAGAGACATGGTTTCCCATGGACAAAGTCATGACGACTATGCCTAATCATTCCTTGCCTCTCTAAATGCACGTAAGTCCTGTCTCTTACAATCCCTTCCAACAACTTACCCAACACTGACATCAGGTTGACTAGTCTATAGTTCCCAGGCTTCTCCTTGCAGCCTTTCTTAAATAAAGGCACAACATTAGCCACCCACCATCTTGTTGAGCATTTTGAGACAATGTGCTACATTGAAAAGGCGCTACGCAAATGCAAGCTGCTGTCGGTCATCTAGAGGAAAAGCCCTCCTGAGGAAACAAAAAGTCCATTTGAACTGAATCAGAACACAAATTAATTATGCAGATGTTGGGGACAAAGGAAGTTGAAAAGTTTTTATTCGTGAAAATATAACAAAGATAAAAATAAAATAACAGAAGTTAAATCTACATTTCTTCCTTCTCAGAAGAATTAAGGCTTGAAAAGTCGGAGTGTTCAAGATAAGTGACAATTTTCTTTGCAGCCTTCTTGTTGGCTGTGCCAGCAATTTCTAAGAATAAGATACAGAGGTAGAGTAGGCCATTCAGCCCATCGAGTCTGCTCTGCCATTCAATGAGATCACAGCTGATCGGATAATTATCAATTCGACTTTCCTGTATTTTTTTCCAATTCCCTTGTTGAATTGCAGCTTTTAACATACTAACAATCCAGCCTAGACAGCCCTCTATGATAAAGAACATCACAGAATTATTATAAAAAGGGTATGCTCGCGGATCTGGACACAAGAAAATTGCTATTTCGGGTTCTTACTGCAGGGCAAGGCAAGGGACAATTCAACTGCTTCTTGAAAACTTGGGGCAAAAAAAGAGATTCACTACTGACAGAATTTCTAACCTGTGTTCATTGGTTGACGAGAAAGCCATCATTCCTTCAAAATCCTGACTCGCTTGCACCAGTGGGAAATGCAATTTGCCAAAATACCCCCCGCTTCTATCCAGACTTAAAACAGTGAAGCAAACTTCAACATTTCCACCATACTCACGTTGTGTATTCTGAAGAGACAGAGAGCGACCACATGAGCACACCATTTCGCCCCAGCTCCACAGGTACAGCTACATGAGGTTATCCGACATCGGTCAAACATCACAGCCACGTTGAATGCCCCTTTAGCTTGAGCAGTCTGCGGAGGAACCACGGTGGCACTCAAATGAAATCCTGTTTTTGGGGAAGGGGAGCGAGACTTGATCAGTGCTCATGCGATAATACATACATACGTACACACACACACACTTTACAAAACTTTGTTCACAAGATTATGTAGGATTTTAATGCATGTACCACAGACTAAAGGACTGATCTTACTGGAGTAATATAACTTTGCAGAACTACTTTATCTGAATGATCACCAATGAATCACTGATTATCATCTGTTCATGTAGGTATTTAATTACATTCTTAGTAGCACTTAAAAAGAACCCTTCGATGCTACAAAGTGGCACATGATGCTAAATTGCAGCTACGTTAAGAGTATTGAGGCATTGGAAAATTTTCAACACTGCGTTTCAAATATACATCATTTATGAAAAGCCGGCAGGGATTGGAAAAACTCATTTTCTGAAAGATTGATTGAGTGATCGATGAGCCATTGTATTTTCTGCATGGGTCCCATCTGGAAGATGCTTACATACACAATTTAAGCTCTTTCAGAGAAGGGAAAGAAAATTCTCAAGGTCTTTAAACAGCATATACACCCCCTGCGTTCATAGAGTCATAGAAATATACAGCACGGAAACAGACCCTTCGGTCCAATTCGTCCATTACGACCAGATATCCTAAATTAATCTAGTCCCATTTGCCAGCACACGGCCCATATCCATCTAAACCCTTCCTATACATATACTCATCCAGATGCCTTTTAAATGCTGTAATTGTACCAACCTCCACCACTTCCTCTGCAGCTCATTCCATACATGCACCACCCTCTGTGTGGAAAAGTTGCCCCTTAGGTCCCCTTTAAGTTTTTCCCTTCTCACTCTAAACCTCTAGTTCTGGACTCCCCAACCCATCGAGGTGAGGAAACAGGCCCTTCAGCCCGCATCTGAAAAGGATGAAAAAACAATTTACAAGGATATTACTGAGGCTGGAGGATTTGAGTTATAAGGAGAGGCTGGATAGGCTGCAGCATAGGAGTTAGAGGTTTATAAAATCACAAGGGACATGGATAAGGCAAATAGCCAGGGTCTTTTCCTCAGGATAGGGGAGTCTGTAATTAGTAGACTTAAGTTTAAGGTGAGAGGGGAAAATTTAAAAATGACCTGAGGGGCAATAATTTCATACAGAGAGTGGTGTGTACATGGAACGAGCGGCCAGGGGAAGTGGCAGGGGCAATTACAATTGCAACATTTAAACAACTACATGGATAGGAAACGTTTAAAGGGATTAGATTAGATTAGATTAGATTACTTACAGTGTGGAAACAGGCCCTTCGGCCCAACAAGTCCACACCGCCCCGCCGAAGCGCAACCCACCCATACCCCTACATCTACCCCTTACCTAACACTACGGGCAATTTAGCATGGCCAATTCACCTGACCTGCACATCTTTGGACTGTGGGAGGAAACCGGAGCACCCGGAGGAAACCCACGCAGACACGGGGAGAATGTGCAAACTCCACACAGTCAGTCGCCTGAGGCAGGAATTGAACCCAGGTCTCTGGCGCTGTGAGGCAGCAGTGCTAACCACTGTGCCACCGTGCCTGCCCAAAGGGATGTGGGCCAAAGGAATCGGTTCAGTTTGGGAAACCTGGTTGGCATGGGGGAGCTGTAAAGGAAGGAGGGGTGTCAGCCACCCAGGTTCCTAAAAGCAGAACTCTGGGGTCAATTCAAAACACCACACCTCAGGAAGGGCAGCAACGTCTCGTAAAGGGTACAGAGGAGATTTACTAGAGTTGTACCAGGGATCAGAGACCATTATCTGGAGAAATTAGAAAAACAGAGGATAATTGTCTTAAAGCAGGAAAAGGAGGAGGAAATTAAACAGTGGTCTTCAAACAAAAAGTGATCAAACAAATAGAATTTGATCCCAGTAGCAGAGTGCTGTGTAACCAGAGAGGACAGAGTGAAGAAAGTAAACAAAATGACCCAGAGGCATTGCAGGGGAAAGAGACTTGGTTTGGGAGTCTAAAATGCATTCATCAAAAGGACGGTGGAAGCTGGTTAATAACATGTTTGGAAGAAATTGGATAAAAATTTAAAATGAAAAATCTACAGGGCAAACAGCAGAAGAGAAAGGGGATGGGACCAATTTAATAATCCTTTCAAAGAGCTTACAATGGCCTAAATGGATTCTTTCAATGCCATATGGTTGTACAACAGCAAAACAAAATGGTTGCGTCTGGGAGGAGCAGGTGAACTATTTGCCACTCGGGGTAATTATTGGTCAGAGTCCCTGGCACTGAGAGTTGAGGCAATAGGAGTTGATGTCCATCGGATTTCTCATACAAAACAGACAACGTTAGCATAACTTTAAAGTGAGAGGGACCACAACAATAAACTGGACTCAGGGCATTCTCCTTTGTGTTAAATTCAGGTTGTGCTGCTTCGATTTTCAATCTGATGCCGAAATGATTTACAAAGTGCTCAAGGAAATTAACTGGAGTCAGAGAAAGTATTTCAAGGCTAAGCTTTCCATTTATATCAAAGATTAATGTGATTTGATGACTCTTGGTAGATAGTGGCATTTAATATTAAATCATGAGCTCTGACCCAGTGTTATGGGCTGCACAAACTGATGACTACAGTAGAAAAGGCCACTTGAAACTCTTTGCCTTCAAGTCTAATTTCAGATCCTTTGGGAGCATTAAGCTCCCGTCTATTATGTTGTAGACAAATATGCGCCAGTGCATATTTTGCACGCTCTGCTTCCAGACCATTATATCCCAAAATCGAATTCCAAGGAAACAAGATTGCACGGCACTCAGTGCAACAACAGGGTCCTGGAGAAATGGGTTTAAAACAGAGAGTACTGGCAGGATCACAGGCTGGTCACAGAATGACAGAGGGCACACACACAACCTCAGCCCTGGAAGGATCATTTCACTGGATAGCTGAGCTAGGATACCATCTGATTCCCTCCACCCAGAGGATGGTCAGGTCAACAGCACCATCACCACTCCCTCGCCTCCCCCCCCCCCCCCCCTACTATTCAATATGATCATGGTTGACCATCAAGCTCAATACCCTCACCCCGCCCTCCCCCAATAACCCTTGACCCCTTTAGCCAAAAGGGCTGTGCCCACCTCCTTGAAAACACAACATTTTAGCCTCACACTCTCTGAGTGAAGAAATTTCACAGAGTCTACGAATCCCTACATAGAATCCCTACAGTGTGGAAGCAGGCCATTCAGCTCATCAAGTCCACACCGACCCTCCGAAGAGCATGCCACCCAGACCCATCCCACTACCTTGCGTCCCCAATAGCTAACTCAACTAGCCTATGCATCCCTGGGCACTGTGGGCAATTTAGCATGGCCAACCCACCTAACCTGCACATCTTTAGACTGTGAGGGGAAACCACAGCACCTGGAGGAAACCTACGCAGACAACGGGGAGAATGTGCCAACTCCACACAGACAGTCGCCAGAGGGTGGAATCAAACCCAGGTCCTGTGCTAACCACTGAGCCACCATAGCACCCTCAACTCAATCTGAAAAGGTTTACCTTTTATCCTTAAACAATGACCCTTGGTCTGGACTCCCCGACCATTGGGAACATCTTCCCTGCGGCGAAACTGAGGACTGCAGATGCTGGAGTTTATCGAGCCGAGTGTATGGTGCTGGAAAAGCACAGCAGGTCAGGCAGTACCAGAGGACCAGGAGAGTCGACGTTTCGGGCAAAAGCCCTTCATCAGGAAATGATGACCATCTTTTCTGCATCTATCCTGTCTAGTGCTATTAGAACTTTTATGGGTTTCTAGGAGATACCTCCAGCATTCTTCTAAACTCTAGCGAATACAATCCAAGCTGACTCAATATCTTCTCACAAAACAGTCCTGCAAACCCATCCTTTGATAGCAAGAACATTCTTCCTCAGGTAAGGAGACCAAAACTGCCCAGAATACCCCAGTGTGGCCTCACCAATGTCCAGTATAACTGCAGCAAGACATCTTCATTCGTGTACTCCAACTATATGTGAAGGCCAACATGTAGTCTGCCTTCTTCACTGCCTGATGCTTCTGCTCATTTAGATTAGATTAGATTAGATCCCCTACAGTGTGGAAACAGGCCCTTCGGCCCAACAAGTCCACACCGACCCTCCGAACAGTAACCCAACTAGACCCATTTCCCTCTGACTAATGCACCTAACACTACGGCCATGGCCAATTCACCTAACCTGCACATCTTTGGACTGTGGGAGGAAACCCACACAGATACAGGGAGAATGTGCAAACTCCACACAGACAGTTGCCAGAAGCTGGAATTGAACCTGGAACCCTGGTGCTGAGAGGCAGCAGTACTAACCACTGAGCCACTGTGCTGCCCACTTTCAGCAAGTGCTGTGGTCTGGAACTATCAATTGTGATGGTAAAGGCTTGGACTTTTTTTCCATTATATTGATCAGGACTGACCAGCAATCACTCCTTTTCTTACTGCCTGCATTAGTAGGATTTGCAGGCCAGTAACTTAGCCTGCTTGGCGACGTTCCAAATGCACTTACGTGACCAGCAAGTCCTGGGGTGGGACTGTAGCCTGGTGTTTCTGGCTTAGAGGCCACTACCCACCGCATCTTAAGACATTGTCTATCATCCCCGGAAAAGAATACTAGCTGATCAACATCAATGACGACACACAACGTCCAGATTGTAGGGTTGAACTGCAATGGAGATGAAACCTCTGCTGCTGACGGTGGGTCTGTTCAGGGAGCTGGGAGGGGGAGTGAAGCAGACGGAAAGACAATGAACTTGACCAGTGTACAAGAGTTGGAGAAGTAGATGGCACATGCCAAGAAGCTTGCCACGCTATGGTAGACAAAGACCACACTGGGATTGGGATTGAGCAGGAACAATAAAACAGGTAGAGAGGATTACATGACAACACTCTGCTATCTTCAGGCATGCATATTCTGTAATTTATCAATCCAAACTCCATTCACTTTAAACTCTGAACAGAAAAGGTGAAAAATTTAAATCAGTTACATTCTTCAGGAATTGCAGATCTTAGTCAAATATACACCTCAGTATTACCCGGTTACTTATTTTGAATTCATCCATGGGATGAGGGCATCAGTGGCTAAACCAGCATTAATGAACCATCCCCAGAGGGCAATTAAGAGTTACCACATTGCTGTGTATCTGGAGTCACATGTAGGCCAGACCAGGTAAAGATGGCAGTTTCCTTCCTTAAAGGACATTAGTGAACCAGATGGATTTTTCCAATATTCACAATAGTTTTATGATCATCATTAGGCTGCTAATTTCAGATTTTTATTCAAATTCCACCATCTGCCATGGCAGGATTCGTAACCGGGTCCCCACAACATTATCTGGGTCTCGGGATTAATAGGATTCCTGAAGAAGGGCTGATGCCCGAAACGTCGATTCTCCTGTTCCTTGGATGCTGCCTGACCTGCTGCGCTTTTCCAGCAACACATTTTCAGCTCTCGGGATTAATAGTCCAGCGATAATACCATTAGGCTACCTCGCCTCCCTCCTCAACCCAACCCATATAATTGTCCACTGTTTCATGATAGATTCTTCAGCTTAATACAAAATTCTTCATACACATTCTGGATTGCAAGGCAAAAGGATCATCTGTAACAATTCAACTTCACACTTAAGGCCCCATTGTGCCCTGACATCAGAATATTTTGGAGAAAGTGAGGACTGCAGATGCTGGAGATGAGTGTCAAAGAGTGTGGTGCTGGAAAAGCACAGCGTGTCAGGCAGCATCTGAGGAGCAGAAGAATCAATGTTTCAGGCATAAGCCCTTCATCAGGAATGAGGCTTGTAGGCCAAGAGGGATGACTGATAAAGGGAGGGGGATTGGGGCTGCAGAGAAGGTAGCTAGGAATGCAATAGGTAGCTGGAGGTGGGGGAGGAGGTGATAGGTCAAAGAGGAGGGTGGAGTGGACAGATGGGAAGAAAGATGGACAGCTAGGACCGTTCACGAGGACTGTGATAAGTTGGGAAGTTGGGACTGGGATAAGGTGGGGGGGAGGGGAAATGGGGAAACTGGTGAAATTCACATTGATCCCATGTGGCTGGAGAGTCCCAAGACAGAAGATGAGGTGTTCTTCCTCCAGGCATCGGGTAGTTAGGGTTTGGTGATGGAGTCAGCCCAGGACCTATACGTCCTCGGTGGAGTGGGAGGGCGAATTGAAGCGTTTAGCCCCAGGGCGGTGGGTATGGTCGGTGCAGGTGCCCCAGAGATGTTCTCTGAAACCATCTGCAAGTTGGCATCCTGTCTCCAGATGTAGGGGAGACCACACCGGGGGCAATGAACACAGTAAATGATGTTCTGTTGGATATGGAAGGATCCTTTGGGGCCATTGATGGAGGTGAGGGCACAGGTTTTGGCAGAATGTCGTCTCTACACTGTAGCTCTTTATTCTAAGAAACTAGTGACAATGATGTCCTGGAGGAGGTTTTCCACATTTTTATGAAGCCTGTAACAATGTTCAGATTTAAGCTAGGCTGACATTCTTTCACCAGTCCACACTTCAGCATTGCAAATACAATTTCTCACTGCAATCTAACAATGTACAATGTGGGAGATATGCGTGCTGCACAGTTGTATTCAAATGGACTACTGTGGGATGAAGTATGCGTAATGGGATCAATGGAGTGTATTATTGATTTGTAAACCATGAAGTAAGACCGAGCTGATGTTCACAGCCCCTCTGCATGCCAAGTCTTGACCTCTGCTGTGCAACTAGAAAACGATTGAATCACAGAATCCCAACAGTGTCAAAACAGGCCCTTCGGCTCAACAAGTTCACAATGACCCTCCGAAGAGTAACCCACTCAGACCCCATTCCCCTCCTCTATTATCCTATATTTACCCCTGACTAATGCACCTACCCTACACGTCCCTGAACACTATGGGCAATTTAGCATGGCCAACTCAGCTAACTTGCATGTCTTTTCACTAAGGGAGGAAACCAGAGCACCTGGAGGAAACCCACGAAGACATGGAGAGAATGTGCAAACTCCACAGTCACCCAAGGTGAGAGGATGCGGTGACATAGATTTCTTTGAAGGATGTTGATGGTTTGATGATCGAGCGTTTACTGCAATTGTGCATACCTCTTGATTATCCGAAATATTGATTAACCAGCCCACTCCTGGTCCCATCAGTGCCGGTGGAATCGAACCCGGGTTCCTGGCACTGTGAGATAGCAGTGCTAACCACTGAGCGACCATACTGCCCCCGAAGTACCACTTGATTATCCAGAATATTGATCAACTGGCATTGATGGGACCAGGAGTGTGCTGGCTGATCAATATTTCGGATAATCAAGAGGTACGCAGAACTGCAATAAACCCTGACCATCGAGACATCAACATCCTTCAAAAAAAAAAATCTATGTCACAGCATCCTCACACCTCCTTAAAAATCAATGTAAAAACTCACAGTAAGAAACAGCTACATAATGTATGGGGTATATACATCATTGTTATGTTTTATTTATAGCATAAATAACTTGGGACATCGCAGTAGATCGCGGTGTTGGAGATACATGAATTCTGCCGGTTTATCCAGAGTGCCAGCCGATTAAGGTGCCAGTTAAAACAATGTTTGCTGTACTTTTAAAGAGAGAGTTCAGAAACGAAATATCAGTTTGCACGCAGCAAATTTCTACAACCAGTAATATGCTAATGAGCAGAGAGTCAGTTTTTGTGATGCCCATTGAGGAGTGGATATTGACCAGCAAGAACTGTTCTAGTTTCTTCGTTTAAAAAGGGGTGGCACGGTGGCTACGTGGTTAGCACTGCTGCCTCGCAGCACCAATGTCCCAGGTTCAATTCCAGCCTTGGCTGACTGTCTGTGTGGAGTTTGCACATTCTCCCCGTTATCTGCGTGGGTTTCCTCCGGGTGCTCCGATTTCCTCCCACATTCCAAAGATGTGCAGGTTAGGGTGGATTGGTCATGCTAAATTGATAGGTGTATTAGTCAGAGGGAAGAGGGTCTGGGTGGGTTCCTCTTCAGAATGTCGGTGTGGACTGGTTGGGCCTGTTTCCACACTGTAGGGAATCTAATCTAAACTAATCATCAACTCCTCTTCCTTGAAATAGCACCACAGCACCTTCTCCATCAAGCCAAGAGCACAGACCTTTCACCTTCAAGACAACACCTCCAGCAATGCAGCACCTTTTCAGTAGAGCTGCACTCAAATCTGGGTTATAGTCATAGAGATGTATAGCATGGAAACAGACCCTTCAGTCCAACCCGTCCATGCCGACCAGATATCCCAACCCAATCTAGTCCTACCTGCCAGCACCCAGCTATATCATGCTCACATCTTCACAGGGAGTGGGACTTGAACCAACAATGTTTTGGTTCGAAGTCAGGAGTACTATCCAGTGAGGCACAACAGATAGCTGGATGTCGGGAATGTTTAACAGGTGCTGTGTGAGATGTCAATGGAGTGGACTACCTGACCCTGCATGGTTTGGAGTTTCTAGAGTGCTGTTGGAGCTGTACTCATGCTTGAGAGCATTCAATCACACTCCAGACTCCTGCCCTGCAAAGTTCCCTGGCTTTTGCCAGGGACAAAAGCCACAGTACTCATGAGGGCTTGCTCAAGCTTGGTTCTGGACATTGGAGAGCCCCTGGATGTTGTCAATGGGGTATCATCCCACGAGGAGAAAGTGAGGACTGCAGACGCTGGAGATCAGAGTCGAGAGTGTGGTGCTGGAAAAGCACAGCAGGTCAGGCAGCATCCGAGGAGCAGGAGAATCGACATTTCCTGATGAAGGGTTTATGCCTGAAATGTCGATTCTCCCACTCCTCAGATGCTGCTCGAACTGCTTTTCTCATCCTATTATTTGGCTCCAGTTCTACACCAGAGACAGCAGCTCCCTCCTTTAAACATAAAGGCATTGGTGAACCAATCTGTAACAATCCAGTCACAGTCACATTCAGTGACACCAACTTCCTGTTGACAGACTTGTCTTCATTGTTTAATTCAAACTCAAATTCTCAAATTTCAATTGCGGGATTTGAACTACAGCTTTCGAAAAATCAGTCAGATTTTGAATTACTCACCCACAGTAACATTCCCACTATCGCAGTTGTGGCTTATTTTAGATTTCCTTTCGACTAAGAGCGTAGTAGTTTACCACAAACAAATCAAGCGATCATGCATTTAAAGATATTAGTGCTAAATATAGAACAGAAAGTCAAATTAAAAGTGGTGTTGGGAAGACAGAGATTTTCTGACCTGCGTAGAGATACGCCAGAATGATGGTTTATGAAGCTGAAAGTAGATATTGTAAGCAGCCTCTTTATTAAAAAAAAGCTAATGTCACCATAGTCCCAGAGGACCATGAGAGCTGCTCTCTCATTACAGAGACACGCCTGGGAGTGAATTTAACCTGAGGGTCACTACACCTCAGTTAAGGCAAGAGGTTGAGAAGGTGGGACCCTTCATGGTAACCTCAGCCGGTGTGGGAATTGAACCCACGCTGTTGGCATCATTCTGCATTACAAACCAGCCAACTGAGTTAACTGACTCCTGAGCCTCCCTAAACAGTCAATGGGCAGGGCAGTCAATGAGGAAATAATAACTGATCACCCTTTGCTGAAATATCGTGCACTGAATTACACAACAAAAACTAACCATCGAGGCAGCATAAGATGCTGGTTATTCTGTGGATTTATAACATTGAGAGAGATGTCAATGGAGCAAGCCACTGATGGTTGATTCTCAATTTAACTCCATGCACTAGCCTTTATTCAACAATCTTTCAAAGTTAGTTGACAAGAACCATTCCTTTTCAAATGTAAGATTTATAACTGCTCTGTATGAATTGTCAGTTTGAGGAAGGATTTTAAGCTTCCATCACCCTGCGTGTGTTCACACATTTCCTAATTTCATCCTTGAGCTGTATAACTCGAACATTTAGATTAAATCCCATAGTCCACAACTCCACGGCCAGCAAATAATAGTTTCTATCAATCCTCTCAGTTCCCCTTGAAACCTTTGATTAATTTCATCAATAGCCACACGCGAGGTACCATAAGACTGGAAGGTGTCTAATGTGGTGTCATTATTTTAAGAAAGGTGGTAAAAAGAAAAGCCAGGGAACTAGTCACCAGTGACCCTGATGTCAATGATGGGTAAATTGTTGGTGGGGTTGCTGAGGGACAACATTTACATGTTTTTGAAAAGGCAAGGACTGATGGTCAACATGGCTTTAAACATGAGAAATAGTGTCTCACAAACTTGGTTGAGTTTTTTGAAGAAGTGACACAGAGGACTGATGAAAGCAGACATTGGCTATACGGACTTCAGCAAGACGTTCGATAAAGTTCCACATGGTAGACTAGTTAATAAGGTTAGATTCATATGGAATCCAGGGGGGGGCTAGTCAATTGGATACTACATTGGCTTGAAGGTAGGAGACAGAGGGTGGTGGTAAAGGGCTTTTTTTTTCGGATTGGAGGCCTGTGACCAGTGGTGTGCCGGATCGGTGTGGATCGGTGCTGGGACCACTGCTTTTTGTCATTTATATAAATGACTTGGATGTGAATTTAGGAGGTATGATTAGTAAGTTTGCAGATAGCATCAAAATTGGAGATGTAGTGGACAGTGAAGAAGGTTACTTCAGTGTACGACTGGATCTTGATCAGGCAGGCCAATGTTTTGAGGAGTAGCAGTTGGAGTTTAATTTAGATAAATGTGAGGTGTGGCATTTTGGAAAGGCAAATCAGGGCAGGACTCCTAGGGAGTTTTGCTGAACAGGGAGACCTTGGAGTGCAGGTTCATAGTTCCTTGAAGATGGAGTCGCAGGTAGACAGGGTGAAGATGGAGTCGCAGGTAGACAGGGTGAAGATGACGATGTGTGGTATGCTTGCCTTTATTGGTCAGTGCATGGAGTATAGGAGATGGGATGTCATGTTGCACTGTACATGACATCAGTTAAGCCACTTTTGGAATACTGTGTTCAATTCTGGTCTCCCTGCCATAGGAGAGATGTCTATAAACTTGAAATGGTTTAGAAAAAATTTACAAGGATTCGTAAGCGTTCGTGGGTTGAGCTCCAGGGAGACTCTGAATAGGTTGGGGCTATTTTTCCTGGAGCATTGGAGGCTGAGGGGTGACCTTATTGAGGTTTATAAAGTCATGAGGAACATGAATCAGATAAATAGACAAGGTCTTTCTCAATTTCTGGATTAGTGGTGCTGGAAGAGCACAGCAGTTCAGGGAGCATCCAAGTAGCTTCGAAATCGACGTTTCGGGCAAAAGCCCTTCATCAGGAATAAAGGCAGTGAGCCGGAAGCGTGAAGAGATAAGCTAGAGGAGGGTGGGGGTGGGGAGAAAGTGGCATAGAATACAATGGGTGAGTGGGGGAGGGGATGAAGGTAATAGGTCAGGGAGGAGAGGGTGGAGTGGATAGGTGGAAAAGAAGATAGGCAGGTAGGACAAGTCATGGGGACAGTTCCTGAGCTGGAAGTTTAGAACTAGGGTGAGGTGGGGGAAGGGGAAATGAGGAAACTGTTGAAGTCCACATTGATGCCCTGGGGTTGAAGTGTTCCGAGGCGGAAGATGAGGCGTTCTTCCTCCAGGCGTCTGGTTAGATTTGATTAGATTAGATTACTTACAGTGTGGAAACAGGCCCTTCGGCCCAACAAGTCCACACCGCCCCGCCGAAGCGTAACCCACCCATACCCCGACATTTACCCCTTACCTAACACTATGGGCAATTTAGCATGGCCAATTCACCTGACCTGCACATCTTTGGACTGTGGGAGGAAACCGGAGCACCCAGAGGAAACCCACGCAGACACGGGGAGAACGTGCAAACTCCACACAGTCAGTCGCCTGAGGCGGGAATTGACCCCGGGTCTCTGGCGCTGTGAGTGAGGGTGGTGAGGGAGCGGCGGTGAAGGAGGCCCAGGACCAAGGTCTTTCTCAAGGATAGGGTAGTCCAGAACTAGAGGACATAGGTTTAGGGTGAGAGAGAAAAGATATAAAAGAGACCTAAGGGGCAACTTTTTGATGCAGAGGGTGGTGCGTGTATGGAACAAGCTGCCAGAGAAAGCAGTGGAGGTTAATACAATTGCAACATTTAAAAGGCATCTGGACGAGTATATGAATAGGAAGGATTTAGAGTGATAATGGGCCAAGTGCTGGCAAATGGGACGAGATTAATTTACGATATCTGGTCAGCATGGACAAGTTGGACTATTTGGTCTGTTTTTGTGCTGTACACCTCTATGACTAATTCACTCCTTAATTTTATAAATCCCAGGAAACACAACTTTGGCTTGCATAATCTCTCCTTACAATTTAAGCCTTGGGGTCAAGGTATTATTCTGGCCATGACACTGGGGGGTCCTCCATTTTAATAGAATTTACCAACACTCCCCCAAACACCCTGCCTCATCCCTCAGGATCTTATTGTCATGCTTTAGTTTTCAGTCGGAGCTGACCTTTCTCCTGCTTTTAGTATTTACTCAGAACCAATGCTTTGTACCGACCCCTTTTCGGTCTTTGGTTCCCTATCACAATGATTCCTCTCCCTCCAGCTCTTCTCTCATCTTCATTCCACTTGCTTACCTCTCTCCCCCCCCCCCCCCACGCCTCCCCCCCCCCCCCCACGCCTCCCCCCCCCACACGCCCCCCCCCCCCCCCCAACGCTCCAATCCAGCTGCTAATAACCCCATCACATTTCCACCTCTCCTCAGTTCACCCTGCCTGAAATGTGAACTCTGTTTCTCTCTCCACGCATGCTGCCAGGCCCGCTGAGTTTCTCCAGCATTTGTAATAGTGCGCTTCTATTATTCTGGTAAATGTCTGCTGCACCTACTCAAAGGAACTGCTCCCCGAGGTGTGATAACCTTTATTTCATTTGTAAGCTAGCATTATATTAAAACACCTTTGACTATCCAACATCATTCCTTGATACATGGGATAAAGTTTTTAAAGTGGAAGAGCGTTGCTTGAAGCAAGTCTTCAATCACATACAGTGTGACAATGAACCTTTCTTAACTTGATTGCTTAGAACATGGGCGGCACGGTGGCACAGTGGTTAGCACTGCTGCCTCACAGCGCCTGAGACCCGGGTTCATATCCCGCCTCAGGCGACTGACTGTGTGGAGTTTGCACATTCTCCCCGTGTCTGCGTGGGTTTCCTCCGGGTGCTCCGGTTTCCTCCCACACTCCAAAGATGTGCAGGTCAGGTGAATTGGCCATGCTAAATTGCCCATAGTGTTAGGTAAGGGGTAGATGTAGGGGTATGGGTGGGTTGCGCTTCGGCGGGGCGGTGTGGACTTGTTGGGCCGAAGGGCCTGTTTCCACACTGTAAGTAATCTAATCTAATCTAATCTAATAAAACCATAATGTAAAAACTGCCTCAATGTGACCTTAAGGCATCGGAATAGAAATAGGCCATTCAGCCCATCACCCATTCAATGAGTGTGCCATATTGGGAGTACTGTGTGTAGTTCTGGTCACCCTACTTATAGAAAGGATATTACTAAACTAGAAACAGTACAGAAAAGACTTACAAGGATGCTACCTGGGCTGGAAGTCTGGAGTTACAGGGAGAGGCTGGATAGGCTGGGACATTTTTCACTGGAGCATATGAGGCTGAGGGATGACCTTATTTGGAGAAAGTGAGGACTGCAGATGCTGGAGATCAGAGCTGAAAATGTGTTGCTGGAAAAACGCAGCAGGTCAGGCAGCATCCAAGGAACAGGAGAGTCGACGTTTCGGGCATAAGCCCTTCTTCAGACTCCTGGAGTCTAAAACGAGAGGGCATAGGTTTAAGGTGAGATAGAATAGGGTCCAGAGGGGCAATTTCTTTCACACAGAGGGTGGTAAGTGTCTAGAACGGATTGCCAGAGATAGTGGTGGAGGCGAGACAATTGCACGCAATCTGGTCTCCTTCCTATCAGAGGGATGTTGTGAAACTTGAAAGGGTTCAGAAAAGATTTACAAGGATGTTGCCAGGGTTGGAGGATTTGAGCTATAAGGAGAGGTTGAACAGGCTGGGGCTGTTTTCCCTGGAGCGTGGGAAGCTGAGGGGTGATCTTATAGAGGCTTACAAAAGTATGAAGGGCATGGATAGGGTAAATAGACAAAGTCTTTTCCCTGGGGTCGGGGAATCCAGAACTAAAGGGAATAGGTTTAGGTTGAGAGGGGAAAGATATAAAAGGGACCTCAGGAGCAACCTTTTTCACGCAGAGGGTGGTACGTGTATAGAATGAGCTGCCAGAGGGAGTGGTGGAGGCTGGTACAATTGCAACAGTTAAGAGGCATTTGGATGGGTATATGAATAGGAAGGGTTTGGAGGGATATGGGCCGGGTGCTGGCAGGTGGGACTAGATTGGGTTGGGATATCTGGTCGGCATGGACAGGTTGGGCCGAAGGATCTGTTTCCGTGCTGTACATCTCTATGTCTCTATTATCATTGAATAAACATTCAGACAGGTACATGGACGGGGTAGGTATAGAGGGTTATGGACCAAACGCAACCAAATGGGACGAGAATAAGTAGTAAAACCTTGGCAGCATGAGTCAGTTGGGCCAAAGGGCCTGTGCCATGCTGTAAACCTCTAGGACTCTATGGTATCATGGCTAATCTGATAACCCTCAACCCCACCTTCCTGCCTATTCCCCAGAACTATTGACTCTACTTTTTTGACTCCCTCAAATGCAAAATTATTTCGACAGGCCATTATTTTCAACAGCCGTAATGTTTGAGGAAACCAGACCAGCCTGAAAACAATTCAAGATTCCATAAGTTGTGGACCAAGCTGGAGATTTGCAGACATCATTTGCAAGCACTTGAAGGAAAAATTAATTGCTGCTAAATTTAGAAATATTGCACTTTCGATTTTCCATCGTAACCAGCTCAGTTGCTCTCTAAAATTAATTTTATTAAACTGAATGGCTCAATTATTTTCCACTTACAACTTGCTGCATGCCAAGGACATAACCTCAGTCAGACCATGTGGGTAGGAGTCTCTAAGTTGGGAGATGGTTCTTGTGGGTTAGTCCAACAGGCCTGCATTGCCTCCCAGTCTGGCACCCACCCCCTCTTTCAAATTGTCATCCTCCATTTCCAATTCCTCCTTATCCTTGCAACCCTGATCTCGAGTCTATAGTCCTGACCCCAGCTATATAGTCCTCCAGGATCTCTGCACTACTCCAACCCTGGATGTTGTGTGCAACCTGTACCTAATTGCTTGACTGTGTATTCAGCAACCTATATTTCCAGTTCCAGAATCCTTTCTCTGTCTTGCTGTCCTTCTAGACATCGCTATGCATCTTGGACTGAGTCTGAAACAACCTTGTATCACTGTTGCCATTGAACAAAAATCCAAACATCCTGGAAGGGGGACACAAAATTATCCAAAGGGAAATTTAGGAAAACTTTGCACATTCCATTTCATTCTCATTAACTTGTAGCCTACTATAAATCAGACACTTTGAGTTAAAGTTAAAGCCAAGTTACATACAACCATATGCGTTCTCGATAGAACAGTATAGTTAGTAAGTTTGCAGATGACACCAAAATTCGAAGTGTAGTGGACAGTGAAGAAGGTTACCTCAGAGTACAACGGGATCTTGATCAGATGGGCCAATGGGCTGAGAAGCGGCAGATGAAGTTTTACTTTGGATATATGTGAGGTGCTGCATTTTGGAAAAGCAAATCTTAGCAGGACTTATGGTAGGGTCCTAGGGAGTGTTGCTGAACAAAGAGACTTTCGAGTGCAGGTTCATAGCTCCTTGAAAGTGAGTCACAGGTAGATAGTATATTGAAGGCGGCGTTTAGTATGCTTTCCTTTATTGGTCAGAGTATTGAGTATGGGAGATCATTTTGCGGCTGTACAGGATATTGGTTAGGCTACTTTTGGAATATTGCATGCAATTCTGGTCTCCTTGCTATCGGAAAGATGTTGTGAAACTCGAAAGGGTTCAGAAAAGATTTACAAGGAGGTTTCCAGGGTTGGAGGGTTTGAGCTATTGGGAAAAGGCTGAATAGGCTGGGGGTGTTTTCCCTGGAGTGTCGAAGGCTGAGGTGTGACCTTATAGAGGTTTATAAAATCATGAGGGGCATGGATAGGGCAAATAGACAAAGTCTTTTCCCTGGGGTCGGGGAGTCCAGAACTAGAGGGCATAGGTTTAGGGTGAGAGGGGAAAGATATAAAAGAGACCTAAGAGGCAACTTTTTCATGCAGGGGGTGGTGGGTGTATGGAATGAGCTGCCAGAGGAAGCGGTGGAGGCTGGTACAATTACAGAATTTAAAAGGCATCTGGCTGGCTATACGAATAAGAAGAGTTTAGAGAGGGATATGGGCCGGGTGCTGGCAGGTGGGACTAGATTGAGTTGGAATATCTGGTCGGCATGGACGGGTTGGACTGAAAGATCTGTTTCTGTGCTGTCCATCTCTATGGCCCGATGCTGATAAACGAGATCTGGGTGGCTCATGCAGGTGCAGCGGGAAGTAAAGAAGGCAAACTGTATGTTGGCCTCAGAGGGAGATGGTTCGAGTACAGGTACAACAATGTCTTTTTGCAATTACACAGGTGAGGCCACCCCCGGAATATTGCATGCAATGTTGGTCTCCTTACTTGAGGAAGGATGTTCTGGCGATAAATGGACTGCAGTGAAGGCTCCCCAACTTGATTGCTGGGATGGCAGCACTGATGCATATGGTGAAATAGAGTCGGTTAGGATTGTATTCACTGGAGTTCAGAAGAATGAGGAGCTCTCATAAAACTGTTTAAAATTCTAACGGGACCAGATAGGTTAGGTGCAGGAAGGATGTTCCTCGGGCAATTAGGCCAGCCAGCGACGCCCAGATCCCACAAATGAATCAAGAAAAAATGGTAGGGGAATCCAGACTTACAGGTTAATGATAAGGGATAAACCTTTTCGGACTGAGAAGAGGAGGAATCCCCTCACCCACAGAGTGATCAGCCTGTGGCATTCACTACCACAGCAAATGGTTGAGGCCAAAGTATTTTAGATTAGATTACTTACAGTGTGGAAACAGGCCCTTCGGCCCAACAAGTCCACAGCGCCCCGCCGAAGTGCAACCCACCCATACCCCTTACCTAACACTACGGGCAATTTAGCCTGGCCAATTCACCTGACCTGCACATCTTTGGACTGTGGGAGGAAACCCACGCAGACACAGGGAGAATGTGCAAACTCCACACAGAGAGTCACCCGAGGCGGGAATTGAACCCGGGTCTCTGGTGCTGTGAGGCAGCAGTGCTAACCACTGTGCCGCCCAAAATAAATGTATTATGTTGTTCTCAAGAAGGAGGGAGATATAGCTTGTGGTGAAAGGGATCAGGAGATATTGGGGGGGGGGGGGGGGGGGGGGGGGGGGGCTGGGGAATTTAGAATATTGAGCTTGATGATCAGGTTATGATCATAATGAATGGCAGAGCAGGTTTGAAGGATTGAATGGCCCATGTTCCACGCTGCTTTTGTTTTTATGGATTTCTGGTTATCATGCTCCGCTCTTTCCAACAAAATGTCCTGGTTTGTAATAACACTGTGGATGGGTCTACCCCACACTACACAACTCTTGTTGCTGAGTCCACTAGCATTCTGCCTACAATGATGAGCGTCTGTAGTCCGTC
Source organism: Chiloscyllium punctatum (assembly GCF_047496795.1). Taxonomy (NCBI): domain Eukaryota; kingdom Metazoa; phylum Chordata; class Chondrichthyes; order Orectolobiformes; family Hemiscylliidae; genus Chiloscyllium; species Chiloscyllium punctatum. Next base: position 101,337,430 of record NC_092751.1, read on the forward strand.
CCACATTGCAGACTCTACCTTACACCAAGGTGCTTTTTCTCCGAATTTGCTGCATCTCTGCCTCAGCTTTAATTAGGAGCAACAATTGCCGGCCTCTCGCGAGGTCCAATTAACTCTTACTTTAATATCATTACATACAGACTACTCATCTTTGGAGTACAGATCTCTTGTACAGTTAGTCCACTCCTTTCTCCGCATGTCAATGGCATATGATTGTTGTATCATGAACATACGCATTCTCATCATACTACGCTTAGCACCAGCTCTGAAACCAGGGAACAATTATTGATGATAAATAGGGGCTTACTTACATTCCAAAAGTGCTCAGTACAGGTCAGTCAGCTGTGACTGCATCAGACAGCTCATTGTCAACTCAACATGTAGTTCCTGTTCAGTGTTTGGAAAATGGATATTTTCTTTATTCATTCAGGGGATGCGGGTGTCACTGGTTGGGCCAGCATTGACCACCCATTCCTAATTACTCTCGGCAAGGTGTAAGTGAGCTTCCTTCTTCAACCATGTGCTGTAGGTAGACCTACAATGCTGTGGGAGAAGGAATTCCAGGATTCTGGCCCAGTGACACTGAAGGAACAGAGGTATATTTCCAAGTCAGTACTTGGGCCACTGTTCTCTCTGCACTTCCCAACAAGTGTTATAGTGTCCTGCTGTTCAGTTAGCCTGACTGGTGTAGAGCTGGCTTCACTCCTAAAAACAAGACAATTCCCCAACACCATCCACCCACCATTCGACAAGATGGGCTACCTTTGGTTCACAGTTCAATTTAATTTTTAACTCCACCGTGGTTAAAAGGTAAAATCTCTACCTTAGTATTAAGTGGCCTGGAGGGGAACTTGCAGGTAGTGGCATTCCCATGTACCTGCTGCCCTTGTCCTTCTGGATGGGTTTGGAAGGTGTCGTCTCAGGATTCCTGCAGTGCATCCTGTAGATGGTTACATGCTGCTGCTACTGAGCGTCGGTGTCGGAGGGAGTGGATGCTTGCGTCCTGGGTGGTGCCAAGTTTCTTGAGCTACGTCCATCCAGGCAAGTAGGGAGCAAACGACAAGCAAAAGCAAGTCTGCAAATGCAGATTGTTAACAAAGCAGGTGACATTTGGTTTAAAGTTGTTCAAGGGGTTGCTTTGTAGAAAAGGCTTGCTTTTAGCCTCAGACCAAATGGAAATCAGCTGCGTTATCCAGAGGACTTAATTATTAAAGGGTGCAGAAAAAATTTACCAGGATGTTGCCAGGTTTGAGTTATGGAGTGAGGCTGAAAACACTGGGGCTGTTTTCCCTGGAGCGTCGGAGGCTGAGGGGTGACCTTATACAAGTTTGTAAGATCATAAGAGCATGGATAGGATAAATAGACAAGGTCTTTTCCCCAGGGCAGGGGAGTCCAAAACTAGAGGGCATAGGTTCAAGGTGAGAGGGGAAAGATTTAAAAGGGACCAGAGGGGTAATTTTCTCACACAGAGGGTGGTATGTGTATGGAATGAGCTGCCAGAGGATGTGGTGGAGGCTGGTACAATTGCAACATTTAAGAGGCATCTAAATGGGTACATGGATAGGAAGGGTTTAAGAGGGATATGGGTGAAATGCTGGCAAATGGGACTAGATTAGTTTAGGACATCTTTTCAGCGTGGACGAGTTTGACCAAAGGGTCTATTTTCATTCTGTACATCTCGATGACTCCAAGTCAGAAGTCACATGACACCAGGTTACAGTCTAACAGGTTTTTTGAAATCACAAGCTTTCAGAGCGCTGCCCCTTCATCAGGAGTTGGACTATAATCTGGTGTCATGTGACTTCTGACTTTGTCCACCCCAGTCCAACACCGTCACCTCCGCATCTATGACTCTAAGTAGAGGTACTTAACATTAAGGTAGATATTTTACCTTTTAACCACAGTGGAGTTAAAAATTAAATTGAACTGTGAACCAAAGGTAGCCCATCTTGTCGAATGGTGGGTGGATGGTGTTCGGGAATTGTCTTGTTTTTAGGAGAGAGGCCAGCCCTGTACCAGTCAGGCTAACTGAACAGCAGGACACTTTAACACTTGTTGGGAAGTGCAGGGAGAACAGTGGCCCAAGTACAGATGGCCACGCTGTTTGACTTCATGACAAACACTGGCAGGAAAACAGGCAGCCTCTGTCAAAACCCTCACAGATTGAAAACGAGATGACATAACCAGCATGGTGTGGATAGCAGCCACAGAAAATAATGCGCGATTCCAAACTCTGTGCCATGGCTACTGGGAGCACTTCAGCTCTGAGCACTATACAGCCAAAGCTTCACGAAGAATCATCCAAAGTCGGTGTTTGCAAACAAACAACTTTGCTAATGTTTTCCAAATGTGAAGCAATTTCATTGGAGGCTGTGTGTGCACATGTGTTGGTTCATTACACAATGGCCCGTTAGAAATCCCTGGTCTAAGCATTTCCTTCAGTGAACCAGCAAATTTATTGAAATGAAACCTATAATTCAAAACCCTTCTTAATGCACTAGCCTGGCTTCATGTAACAATCATCGGAAGTGTGGAGACTCCACACTCACTCCTGCTGATCTTGCCTCGCTCAGTATCTTAAGGAAAAAACAAACACAAAAAAAGGAGGAGCCCCTCTCAAGCAACTTCATGAAGAGTAGATTAACTATCCATTGGCAGCCATCAATACAATTCATAAAGCCAAAAGCAGTTTGAGATGTGGCAGGACACTGTGGACAGTTTTGTTATTATTAAGATAGATGCAGGTACAGTTACAAACTTTAATAGACATTTGGACAGGTGCATGAATAGGAAAGGTTTTGAAGGATATGGGCCAAATGCAGACAAATAGGACTAGTTTAGTTGGTCAGTATGAAGGTGTTGGACCGAAGGGTCTGTTTCTGTGCTGTATGACTCTAAGGGCTGAAGAAATCAAGGCATGCAGCACCACTCAAATTTTTTGTGCGATTCCAAAGATCTTCAAAACCAATGAACCATTTTTCAGAAATGGGTCACTTAACTCTAATATTCACAGATGTTACTAGTCCTGCTGTGTTCCTCCAGCAATTTCTGTTTTTTGTTTCATACCTACAGCATCTGCAGTTCTTGGTTTTATTGGAAGCAGTAGTTGATTTGCAATGGCAATATCACTTGTAGCTTAACAGACAGAGGGCTTAGCAAGTTTCAAACAAATCATGACCTCCATCAGATCCCCTGATAAATGACACTGCACGACATAGCCAATGTGGAAGTTTTACATTCAGACCAAGTCCGTAGACAGAGTAAAGGAGCCTTCTAAATGTTGTTTCAATGGAACTTGAAAATGGATTGGTACTCTGCATTCCAGAGTTTGATCATGGAGAACTATCAGATGCAGTGTCAGTTCAGAGGCATTGCAGAGCTGGCTGTTAAAATAACAGCTGCCATTGGACAGGGCACATATAAGCGCCATTAAATGGCCAACAGACCAGGGGCATAACTACAGCAAGAAATCTGGCTACCCTATAAACATATTTCGAACATAGAACAGTACAGCACAGTACAGGCCCTTCTGCCCATGATGATGTGCCAAGTATTTATCTTAACCTAAGATCAATCTAACCGACACCCCCCTCAATTTACTGCTGTCCATGTGCTTGCCCAGCAGCCGCTTAAATGTCCCTAATGTATCTAACTCTACTACCACTGCTGGCAGTGCATTCCACTATTCTCTGCGTGAATCTACCTCTAACATCTCCCCATACCTGCCTCCAATCATCTTAAAATTATGACCCCTTGTAACAGCCATTTCTGCTCTGGGGAAAAGTCTCTGGCTATCTACTCTGTCTATGCCTCTCATTATCTTGTACACCTTTATCAAGGCACCTCTCTTCCTTCTCCTCTCCAGTGTGAAAAGCCCTTGTTCACTCAACCGCTCTTGATTAGCCATGCCCTCTAATCCAGGCAGCATCCTGGTAAATCTCCTCTGCACCCACGCCGAAGCATCTACATCCATCCTATAGTGAGGCGACCAGATCTGGACACAAAATTCCAAGTGTGGTCTAACCAGGGTTCGATAGAGCTGCAGCAAAACCTCGCAGAACTCTAACTCAATCCCCCGTTAATGAAAACCATACACCATATGCTTTCTTAACAACCCTATCAACTTGGGTGGCAACTTTGAGGGATCTATGGACATGGACTCCAAGATCCTGCTGTTCCTCCACACTGCCAAGAAACCGGTCTTTAACCCTGTATTCAGTATTCAAATTCGACCATCCAAAATTAATCACCTCATACTTTTCCAGGTTGAACTCCATCTGCCACTTCTCAGCCCAGCTCCGCATCCTGTCAACAGCCCTCGTCACTATCGACAACGTCACCGATATTTGTGTCATCGGCAAACTTACTAACCCGCCTTTCCACTTCTTCATCCAAGTCATTTGTAAAAACTACAAAGAGCAGGACCCAAGAACAGATTCCTGCGGGACACCATTGGTCACTGACCATAGGCAGAATACTTTCCGTCCACTACCACTGGCTGTCTTCTTTCAGCTAGCCAGTTTTGCATCCAGACAGCCAAATTTCCCTGTATCCCACACCTCCCAACTTTCTGAATGAGCCTGTGGGGAGCCTTATGAAATGTCTTACTGAAATCCATATACACCACATCCACTGCTCAACCTTCATCAACTTGTCTCATCACATCCTCAAAGAACTCAATAAGGCTTGAGAGGTATGACCTGTCCCTCTCAAAGCCATGCTGACTATCTTTAATCAAACTATTTTTTTCCAAATAGTCATAAATCCTATCTCTAGAATCCTTTCCAGTACCTTGCTTATCACAGACCTAAGACTGACTGGTCTATAAATTCCAGGATTTCCCTATTCCCTTTCTTGAACAGAGGAACATTTGCCTCCCTCCAATCATCTGGTACTACTCCCAGGGAGAATGAGGATGCAGAGATCAATGCCAGAAGTGCAGGAATCTTATTCCTCACTTCCTGTAGTAACCTTGGATATATCTGGTCCGGCCCTAGGGCCTTCTCCATCGTGATGCTTCCCAGAATTTCCAGCACATCCAATTCCTTAATATCGATCTGTTCAAGCCTATTAACCTGGTCCATAATGTTCGCACTATCAGCAAGGTCCCTCTCTCTAATGAATACTGAAGCTAAGAACTCATTTAAGGCCTCCCCTGCTCTTCAGACTCCAGGCACAAGTTCCCTCCACTATCCCTGATGAGCCCTACCCTCTCTCTAATCATTCGCTTATTCCTCACCTACATGTAAAATGCCTTTGGGTTTTCCCTAAACCTTCCCACCAAGGTTTTATTGTGCTCCTGCCTAGCTCTCTTCAGTCCATTTTTGAGTTCTTTCCTAGTTACCCTGTAATCCTCTAAAACTGTGCCAGATCCTTGCTTCCTTATTCCTTTTGACAAGAAACTCCTTTGCTCTTGTCATCCAAGGCTCCTTCACCTTACCATCCCTTGCCTGTCTCACTGGGACAAAGCTATCCAACATTTGCAACAAGTGCTCCTTTAACAGCCTCCACATTTCTGTTGTGCATTTCCTGTAGAACAACTGTTCTCAATTTATAATCTACAGCTCCTGTCTAATGGCAGTATTATTTCACCTCCCACAATTAGGTCCCTTCCTATACAGTCTGTTCCTATCCATCTCCATGGCTATGGAGAAGGTGAGGCAGTTGTGGTCACTGTCACCGAAATGCTCTCCCACAGAGAGATCTGACACATTGCCTAGCACCAAATCCAATATGGCCGCCCCCAGTCGGTCTATCTACATATTGAGTCAGGAATCCCTTCTGGACACACCTGACAAAATGGGATCCAGGCCATCTGCACTAAGGAGGACCCAATCAATATTGGGAAGTTGAAGTCACCCATAACAATAACTCTGTTTACATCTGCTCCTTTCCAAGATCTACTGCCCAATCTGTTCTTCCATCTCTTAAAATCATGAGGGGTTTGATAAGGTGAACGGCTGGTGTCTTTTCCATAGGGTGGGGGAATTTCAAGACTAGGGGGCATATTGTTAAGGTGAGAGGAGAAAGAGTCAAAAAGAACAAAGTGGTCCTTGGTGGAATGAACTTCCTGAGGAAGTGATGCACGCAGGTACAATTACAACGTTTAAAAGGTAAGTACATGAATAAGAAACGTTTGGAGGCATATGAACCAAGCACAGACAAGTGGGACTAGTTTATGGTCAGTATGGACTGCTTGCCCACTGAGACAGGCAAGGAATGGTAAGGTGAAGGAGCCTTGGATGACAAGAGCAGAGGAGTTTCTTGTCAAAAGGAATAGGGAAGCAAGGATCTGGCACAGTTTTAGAGGATTACAGGGTAACTAGGAAAGAACTCAAAAATGGACTGAAGAGAGCTAGGCAGGGGCACAATGGCTTCAGGGCTGTCCCTAACCAAAGCAGGAATTGCTGGAGAAACTCAGCAGGTCTGTCAGCATCTGTAGACAGAGAGTGAAACAGAGTTAATGATCCAAATGCAGTGACCATTCTTCAGAGCTGATAGTAGCTAGGAAAGTGTGGTATATATGCTGAAGACAGAGCATGGGGGGGGGGGGGGGGAAGGAGTGTGTGGATAGACAGAGAGGGAACATGGAGAGGGAGGGTGACAGTTCCGCAGACAAAGGGAGGTAAATGAGTGAGCGAAAGAGAAAAGCTGTTCGTGTGAACCCTAAGTAGGTGAAAATGGATAGGCTGTTCTGGAAGCAGTTCATGTCATGACAGGGTCTGGGAATACAGGGGTTGGTAAAAGGACACAGAAGGTGTTCAGGCCCTAAAATTACTGAACATGATACTGAGTCCTGAAGGCTGCAGAATCCCCAAAGCGGAAAACGAAATGCTGTTCTTCCAGCTTTTATTCACTGGAACACTGTAGCATGACCGAGACAGAGATGTCGGCCTGGGAACACAGGGGTGTATTGAACTGACAGGCAACTGGAAGCTTGGGGTCATTTTTACAGACAGAACATAGGTGTTCCACAAAGTCCATCACCCAGCCTGCATGTCTTCCCTCCAATGTCGAGGAGACCATGCTGTGAACACACAGGGTTAAGTCCCTCCTTCTCTCAGAATCACCAACCTCTCAATACAAACCAGGCAAACAAAAAGCAAGGGGAAAAGTTAGGTTAAAAAGCAGAGAGAGACAAGAGACTGATTATAAAAAGATAACTCATACCACAGGAAGCAGCCAATCAGCCCATCATATCCCTGCTGTCCAATCGAGTCATCTCATCCAATCTCCCAACTTGCAATTTCTGGAAACTTCTACCCTCTGGTTAGTAATCTACTCACTCAGGGGAACAGCCCTTTTCTGTCCAACTCCAGCTGGACCCCCTGATAACTGTACACCTATAAATTACATCCCTTCAGCTCCCTCTGTTGGGAAAGTAATAACTCCATCCAATTTTCCCTCCCATCTAAAAGTCTCTGGGTCCTGTAAAACAACGCACGATCTCGACAAACCAACCACGGTCGCCTACCGGCTGAACCCTTCGCCCGTTTGTTAAACCAGAATGGCCCATTACACGAGGCGGCCTTTCACGAGATGGCATGCACAGGGAACGAGGTTGCCAAGCAACAGCTTACCGATCTGCAGTGGATCCTTGACAGCCCGCACTCTGAAGAGTTGCTCCCCTCGCTGGAACTCATCGGCACTGCCATTGGCCAAGCAGGAGTATAACCTGAGGGGAAGGCGAGAGAGACGCATGGTGAGAGAAAACAAAACTGCTGCACAGGGAAGGAAGGAACTCATTGGAAAAATAAGTGGCACAGAATGATGTGGAACCAGCCGCACAGAAAGAGGCAAATGAATCCAGGTCTGGTGTTTACGCTGATACATGAGCCACCTCATGTCTTGCTCTATCGCACCAGATTTGTGTGACCTTCTAGTCCTTTCTCCCTCATGTGCACATCCAGCTTTCCCTTGAAGAGATCAAGGTTATGGGGACGCGATGCTCTAGTGATATTATCGCTGGACTGTTAATCCAAAGACTCAGGTAATGTTCTGGGGACCTGGGTTCGAATCCCGCCATGACAGATGGCGAAACTTGAATTCAATATTAAAAAAATCTGGAATTAAGAGTCTAATGATGACCACGAAACCTGAGGAAATAATGCATGCAGGTACAATTACAAAGTTTAAAAGGTAAGTACATGGCAGGAAAAACTCATTCTGATTCACGAGTGTGCAATAGGGAAAGAAACTGCCATCCTGATCTGGTCTGGCCTACACGTGACTCCAGACCCAAAGCAGTGGTTGACACTTAACTCCCCTCTGGGCAATAAATGCTAGCCTCACCAACTACGCTCACATCCCGTGAATGAATAATTTTTTTAAAAATCACCCTAGGTAGTAGAAGGTTCCAGAATGTCATTACTCTCTTGGGTAAAGAGAGCTTCTACTGATTTCCTCACTGGAAATAATAGTGACCACTGAATTTATCCAGTCCCTGGATATGTACTTCCCCACTTGTGGAATCACCTTCACATATGGCCTTTATCTGCATCATGTGGCCCAGCAGCAGGAGATGGTGATTGAAGCCTAAGAGACTGCTGCGCCTGTGACACAGAACACTGCTTTATCACATGACAAGTATTCTCAAAATTTCCATCACCAGCTCCAAATTTTAAAATGGGTCAGTGAGAGGACATTTGTCGTATCCGATGTAATTTCCAATCAATTCTGTGAAAATGTTGTGGCACAATCCAAACGAGGTAGTAATGGACTCGGTGCTGCAAAGCCAACAGTTCAGGATTCTTTATGATACCAAAGCAACCGAACCCATCAAACCCAAGGTGCTCATAAGTTCTTCCTACAAATTAAACATTTCTCTGGTGATTGTGTTGTTTCCCGCCCAGAGGTCTTCCATTTCCAGACTTTTACTGCCAATTCTATGATTAAAAACACAAAAATTAGGCGTAGGAGTAGGCCGTTCGGTCCTTCAATTTGCTCCACCATTCAGCACGCTCATGGCTGACCGTTCAACTCAGTCAGGCAAAAGTGAGGACTGCAGATGCTGGAAATCAGAGTCTAGGTTAGAGTGGTGCTGGAAAAGCACAGCAGGTCAGGCAGCACCCGATGAGCAGGAAAATCGATGTTTTGGGCCAGAGCCCTTCATCGGGAATCAACTCAGTCCCCATTCCTGTTTACTCCTCACACCTTTCAATCCCTTTCGCCCCAAGAACTATAGCTAACTCCTTGAAAACATTCAGTATTTTTGCCTCAACGTCTTTCTGACACCACACGATCACCACTCTCTGGGTGAATGAACTTCTCATCTCTGTCATAAATGGTCTACCCCGTATCCTTAAACTGTAACCCCAATTCGGGACTCCCCAGCTTCCTGGATGCTCCATCTCCAGTCCTGTCGGAAAGTTACAACTTTCTTTGAGATCCCCACCCATTCTTCTAATCTCCAGGGAATATAGTCCTGACCAATCCAGTCTCTCTTCCTAGGTCAACCCTGCCATCCCAGGAATCAACCTACTCTCAATGGCAAGCAGCGGAAAGCCATGAACAACATTGTAACGTGGCACATATTATTCCTTTCTGGGCTATAAATAACTACAGAAAGTTGTGTGCACAGCTCAGACCATCACGCAAGCCAAGCTCGCATCTACAGACTCCATCTACACTCATTGCCACAGAGAGACAGCCAAAAGACCCCTTCCACTCCAGTTACTCTCTCTTCCATCAGGCAGAAGATACATTGGCTTAAACAGACACACAGACACACCAAAAGGTTCAAGAACAGCTTCTTCCCCTTTGTTATTAGACTGCTAAATAGACCTCTCTAATCTCAAATTAATATTGATCTTGCTTTGTGCACCTGCTGTGTTTGCCTTGCTCTGTCTAAGCCCCCTGTATGTCTTGTTTGCTACAATCTGCCTGTACAGCACGCAAAACAAAACCTCTCTCTGTATTTAGGTACACGTGACTACAATAAATGAAATCAACTCAAACTGGAATGGAAGTTGGACACTGCTATATTGCTGGAAAACCTGGATGGGTTTACCGTCTGGAAAAAAAGTCACAAGGTGAACATTTTTAACTGAGCAAGACAAAGTTGCTTTGCGAAGCAATGATGGGACAGTACGAGACAAGCGTGGCACCAAGAGTATTTGAGTTAAGGAAAAACTGCTTGATGCTGCCTTTGGATTGGTTGAACAGCAGCATGCTACAGTTCTAAAGGGTGCAGAGCAACCAGAGATATCTGGAGCTGGCTACGTTGTTAGATTAAAATCAATTTAAACGGGAAAAGGCAGAGGTCACTCGATCAACTCTCAAAGTGAAGAATAACTAACATCTTAAAGATGATCTGTACCAAAAATCAACATGAACTGGAAAAGGTGATCTAAACTTTTGCTCTTCAGAACTTTTCTTCAAAATCTACACTTTTATTTCCACCTTTAATAATAATTGTCAGACTGCCTGTCTAAATCGTAAACAAGTGTGCACATGTATTTGGGCTGGGTATTTTTTAAAAGGTAACGGGTTTAAGGAGGACAGGTGATTATGAATCTTTTCTTTTCTCTGCTTTTGGTGTAAAGTTAAATTTGTCACAATCAACAGAATTATTTGATGTCAATGATGCAACTTGGCGTGAATTACCTTTGTCCTGAACAGCAGGCAAGCTGGCAAACTGGTCACCTCGATGCTCTCATTTATACATTTGGTGACAGTTTGTGGAAAAAAGGTGGGGCTTGATTATTCTTTTTAGTTCAGTTGCGAAGAGCTGCAGAGTACAAATTAGCAGCTGAGCCATGTTCATTCATGACCGATAAATGTTGCTGTAATACAGGTTTTATTAACGTGCTGGAAAAGCACAGCCAGTCAGGCAACATCACAATCCTGACGAAGGGTGTTTGCCCGAAACGTCAATTCTCCTGCTCCTCGGATGCTGCCTGACCTGCCGTGTTTTTCCAGCACCACACTGATCTCCAGCATCTGCAGTCCTCACTTTCTCCTAGGTTTTATTAATGGGTTATCGTGGGTCCAGAAACAGAGTGTGCAAGTGAAAACTACGATGTGCAATAGAGATCCAAAGCTCTGCAGGTTAGGTGAATTGGTCACACTAAATTGCCCATAGTGTTCAGAGATGTGTGGGTCTGCTGCATTAGTCAGGGGTAAATGTAGAGTGGTAAGGGAATGGGTCTTGGTGGGTTACTCTTCAGAGGGTTGGTGTGAACTTGTTGGGCCAAATGGCCTGTTTCCACACAGTAGGGATTCTATGATATGATTTCATCCACATGGTATTACATTATCATGGCAGATCCAACCTTGTGCCTGGGCCAAGTCCACTTTGACCTACAGCTACAATGAGATTCCCTACTCAGTCCGACACAGTCCATGGGAATGGGTCAAAGCAAATTTAGGGCATTGACACTAACACTCAAGAACCACAATGCCAGCTGTCAGCGACAATTTGTCAACAGGAGTTGTCATGCATTGCATAAATCTGAACAGCTACTCCTTAAGAAAGGCCTGAAGATATGGAGGGCAATGGTGCACCATACACCATCAATCGCAATTGGAAATGGTCAGAATCTGAGCTACTCATGAACATCTCAAACACAGTGAAGATGCCCCTACCTCTGGGCCAGGAGGCCCAGGTTCAAGTCCAGAGGTGCACAATGACACCTCTGAAAGGGTAACGCTGCACCTTATACCATCAATCGCAATTGGAAATGATCTCAGGAAGGAACTTTGAACATGGAACATCTCTTAATCTGCCTTGGTTTCTTCCACGTGCAGGATGTACTGTACTGTTTAGTTAAACATTGATTAGTCACTGATTTACCATGTCTGCTGGATGCCATTTAATCAGTCCAAAAGGTTGTCAAGTTGTTCATTGCAAGAGAGAGAACAACTTGGTGTTCTGCAAACAACTACATAACAAAAGTAATATCCCATTATTGACGTGCACGGCAGTGAATGAAACAAGGTGGAAATGTTGGGCTGGAAAATGTTGGTATGTTCTTTAATGCAGACCAATGGTGAGACTGCGATGGCAGGCCAAGCACATTGCTGGACTCCATACTATGTTTCCTGACGTGGCATCTCAGCTCAAACACAGTAGTAGTGCCCCTACCTCTGGATCAGGAGGCCTGAATTCAATCCCAACCTGCTCCAGAGGTGCGCAATGACATCTTTGAAAGGGATGAATCTCCAAGCTAAATAATTTTATCAGGGTTAAGCACAAAAAAAAGGGGGAAAGGTCTGGGAACAACTCAGTGAAAGCTTGCTCAAACTATCAGTGCAGGATGTGACTCAACAGAGAGAGGCTAAGGTCAAATACAATTGAGCAAGTTCCTGAAAGTAACCACAAACATTGAGAAAGTATTCATATTGTCTGTGCTTAGATATTGCATTGACTTAATTTCAGCCATTGAGCTACAAGGAAAGGCCAGTGATACACAGACCAGAGACATCTGACCATAAGCTGTTTAGCCAACTGTTGACATTCTTCAACACCAAGGACATCTCAATCTCCTCAGTAACATCAACACTTACATTTCTAAAATAACTGCATCAGAATCTACCTAACTTCATGAAAGATAAAAAACACACAACAGGGAAAGTAGATAAAACAAGCCCCTTGGTCACTGAGGAAATAACCTACCCTGAAGTGATGAAAAACTTGCAAAGTGTATTATAGTAACTCACTGATCTTGCCTAATCACGCTGGAGGTTACACCAGAACAGTCCATTCTCTACATGGCCTAACCAATATTCATTACTCAACCATCACCAAATTACTGTTTGTAGCTGCAACTGGCCCATAGGAAGATGGATGTGGTTGTTGGAGGTCAGTCACCTCAGCTCTAGGGCATCTCTGCAGGAGTTGGCCAAACATCTTCAGTTGCTTCACCAATGACCTTCCCTCTACCATAAAGGGCAGATATGGGAACATTTGCCAATAAATGCAGAGTGTTCAGAACCATTCACCACTCCTCACTTACAGCAGCAGTCAGTGTTCAAATGCAACAAGATCTGGACAATGTCCAGGCTTGGGCTGTAAAGTGGCAGGTAACATTCACCCCACACAAATTCAGACAATGACTATCACCAACAAGCGAGAATCTAACCACCGCCAGTTGACATTCAGTGGTGTTACCATCTTTTAAACCCCACTATCAACACCCTGGATATTTCCATTGACCAGAAAGGACCTGTACTCATTGCATAAACACAGTGGCTACAACAGCAGGTCAGAGGTTAGGAACCCTGCTCACTTTCTGACTCCCCAAAGTCTGTCCACCATCTACAAGGCACAAGTCAGGAGCATGATGGAATATTCCTCACTTGCCTGGATGAGTGCAGTTCCAACAACACTCAAGAAGCTTGACATTATCCAGGACAAAGCTGTTGACTGACACCAGATCCACTTCCTCCACCATTGACTATTAGTACACACTGTTACTACTATCTAAAGAGATACATTGCAAAATCTCACCAGAGCTCCTTAGCACTTTCCAAACCCATGACTACCTCCATCTAGAAGGACCAGGGTAGCAGATACATGGGCACAAGACCATCTACAAGTTTCCCTCCAAGTAAATCACCATTCAGACTAGGAAATGCATCGCATTCCTTCTTGTGTCACTGGGTCAAAATTTGGGTATTCCCTCCCTAACAATATTGTGGTTCTACCTTCACCAAATGGACTGCAACAGTTCAAGAAGGCAGCTCAACATTACCTTCTCCTGGGAAACTAGGGATGGATTATAAGTACAGGTCTAGCCAGCACTAGCCACATGAGTGAATGAGAGAAAGGTAGTCAGCTGTTTCATTGTTGCTTGCGAATTTTTTGCTTTCCTGTAGCAAGGGACCTTCGTATTTGCAAGAATTAAACCAGTCATTTGCACTTAATGGATGGTAAGTTTGCTCACTGAGCTGAAAGATTCTTTATCAGACGTTTCGTCATCATACTCGATAACATCATCAGTGAGCCTCCGGTGAAGCACTGGTGTTAGTCCCCGCTTTCTATTTACGTGTTTAGGTTTCCTTGGGTTGGAGATGTCACTTCCTATGGTGATGACATCTCAGAATTTGTATTTCAAATGACTGTGACTGCAGTTGAAATAGAGACACAATAACACATTAAATGAAGACCAATTTGCCTTTCAGGGGGACACTTATCCAAACCATACCATTTAAATAGCAGGTTGTGAATAAAGGTCATCAATCTGATTCAGTAACTGTTTCCCTTTCCACTGACCCTGCAGCATGTTTGCAGTATTTTAAAAAGAGTCCGAGGGGAGTTAGGTAGAAGAAAATTGAAGAATTGAAATTGCCTCTCTAAACCTCTCCTTGCTTCTTAAAGTCAGCCTCTTAGGGTCAAAGTCGGAAGTCACATGACACCAGGTTATGGAATCTGGATGGGTCTTTGGAGGGTCGGTGTGGACTCAATGGGTTGAATGGCCTACTTCCACACTGTAGAGACTCTATGGAAAAAAAAGAGTGGAGATGCTGTTTCCTATGGTTTGAGAGCACAGGTCTAGAAGCTACAGTCTCATGGTAATGGGCTGGCTGACCATTCGCCCTTCTCAAGGACAATTAGGAATGGGCAATAAACCCAGGCCTAGCCAGCCATGCTGCTAATGAACAAATTAATAAAAGAAAGCAAAATTAGCAGCAAGACATGGCGATATATCTGCAGATGCAAATCTTTTGAATTCTGCACCCGAGAGAATGGTCAGTCCAAAGTTTGTGCGAAGATTTGTAGCTCGGGTGCTCGTTGTTGTGGTTCTGTTCGCCGAGCTGGGAATTTGTGTTGCAGACGTTTCGTCCCCTGTCTAGGTGACATCCTCAGTGCTTGGGAACCTCCAGTGAAGCGCTTCTGTGATGTTTCCTCCGGCATTGATAGTGGTTTGTCTCTGCTGCTTCTAGTTGTCAGTTCCAGCTGTCCGCTGCAGTGGCCGGTATATTGGGTCCAGGTCGATGTGTTTGTTGATAGAATCTGTGGATGAGTGCCATGCCTCTAGGAATTCCCTGGCTGTTCTCTGTTTGGCTTGCCCTATAATAGTAGTGTTGTCCCAGTTGAACTCATGTTTCTTGTCAACCACATGTGTGCCTCCTAAGGATAGCTGGTCCTGTCGTTTCATGGCTAGCTGGTGTCAGTCATTGAGTGTATTCAGCGAGGAGATCAATCGATTGCCTTAGTGCTCAAAAATCCAAGGATGTGGGGAGTAGGCAAGAAAGTGGAGTAGAGCCAGCAGTTCAATACAATACAACAGGCCAGTTCCTATTTCTATATCTCTACCGTTTCTACACACAAGCAGTCTGAGGTTTTCAGATTGTTAGGCTAGAGGTGGCCAAACACATCAGTTATCGCTCAAGATGGTCAACAGACCTGTTGGCCCAACCCATCCATGCCAACTAAGATTCCCAAATTAAACTAGTCCCAGTTTCCCCATATCCCTCTAAACCTTCCCTAAACATGTACCTGTCCAAAAGTCTTTTTTTTTAATTCATTCACAGGATGAGGGTGTCGCTGACTAGGCCAGAATGTATGGCCCATCCCTAATTGCCCCAGAAGAAACAAGTACATTGCTGCAGGGCTGGTGTCACATGTAGTCTCTCCCTCCCTCTTTCCCTCCCTCCCCCACCAGTCCCTCTCCCTTCCTCTTTCCCTCCCTCCCCTTTTCCGCCCCTCAGTCCCTCGCCCTCTCTCCTTCCCTCCTTCACCCCCAGCCCACCTAACTCCCTCGTTCCCTCCCTCCTTCCCTCACTCCCCCCAGTCCCTCTTTCCCTCCCTCCTTCCCTCACTCCCCCCAGCCCCCCTCCTTCCCTCCCTCCTAGGCCCCCTCCCACCCCCCAGTCACCCTCCCTCCCTCCCCCCAAGTCCCCCTCCCTCCTCAGTCCCTCTCCCTCCCTCCCGAGACCCTCTCCCTCCCTCTCTCCCTCCCTCCCCCCCACCGAGACCCTCGCCCTCTCTCTCTCTCTCTCTCTCCCTCCCTCCCCCTCCCTCTCTCCCTCCCCGCCCCACCGAGACCCTCGCCCTCTCTCTCTCTCTCTCTCTCTCTCTCCCTCACTCCCCCTCCCTCTCTCCCTCCCCGCCCCCCCGAGACTCTCGCCCTCCCTCTCTCCCTCCCCGCCCCCCCGTGACCCTCGCCCTCCCTCTCTCCTCCCCGCCCCCCCCGAGACTCTCGCCCTCCCTCTCTCCCTCCCCGCCCCCCCCGAGACTCTCGCCCTCCCTCTCTCCCTCCCCGCCCCCCCGAGACCCTCGCCCTCCCTCTCTCCCTCCCCGCCCCCCCGAGACCCTCGCCCTCCCTCTCTCCCTCCCCGCCCCCCCCGAGACCCTCGCCCTCCTTCTCTCTCTCCCCGCCCCCCCGAGACCCTCGCCCTCCCTCCCCGCCCCCCCGAGACCCTCGCCCTCCCTCTCTCCCTCCCTCCCTCCCCCCGAGTCCCTCTGCCTCCCTCCCCCCCGAGTCCCTCTGCCTCCCTCTCCCCCTTCCCCCCCTTCCCCCTCCTCCCCCTTCCCCCCTCCTCCCCCTCCCTCCCCCCCTTCCCCCTTCCCCCTCCCCTCTCTCCCCCTCTCCCTCTCCCCCCCCTTCCCCCCTCTCCCCCTTCCCCCCCTCCCCCCCTCCCTCTCCCCCCCTCTCCCCTCCCCCTTCCCCCCCTTCCCCCCTCTCCCCCTTCCCCCTCCCCTCTCTCCCCCTCTCCCTCTCCCCCCCTTCCCCCCTCTCCCCCTTCCCCCCCTCCCCCCCTCCCTCTCCCCCCCTCTCCCCTCCCCCTTCCCCCCCTTCCCCCCTCTCCCCCTTCCCCCCTCCCTCTCCCCCCCCTCTCCCCTCCCCCTTCCCCCCCTTCCCCCCTCTCCCCCTTCCCCCCCTCCCCCCCCCTTCCCCCCTCCCCCCTCTCCCCCTTCCCCCCCTCCCCCCCCTCTCCCCCCCCTTCCCCCCACTTCCCCCTTCCCCCCTCCCTCTCCCCCCCCTTCCCCCCTCCCCCCACTTCCCCCTTCCCCCCTCCCTCTCCCCCCCCTTCCCCCTTCCCCCCTCCCTCTCCCCCCCCTTCCCCCCTCCCCCCACTTCCCACTTCCCCCCTCCCTCTCCCCCCCCTTCCCCCCTCCCCCCACTTCCCCCTTCCCCCCTCCCTCTCCCCCCCCTTCCCCCCCTCCCCCCACTTCCCCCTTCCCCCTCCCCCCACTTCCCCCTTCCCCCCTCCCTCTCCCCCCCCTTCCCCCCTCCCCCCACTTCCCCCTTCCCCCCTCCCTCTCCCCCCCCTTCCCCCCTCCCCCCACTTCCCCCTTCCCCTACTTCCCCCCTCTCCCCCTTCCCCCCCCCTCTCCCCCCTCCCTCTCCCCCCCTTCCCCCCTCCCCCCACTTCCCCCCTCTCCCCCTTCCCCCCCTCCCCCCTCCCTCCACTTCCCCCTTCCCCCCCTCTCCCCCTTCCCCCCCTCCCTCTCCCCCCCTTCCCCCCCTCCCTCCACTTCCCCCTTCCCCCCCTCTCCCCCTTCCCCCCCTCCCTCTCCCCCCCTTCCCCCCCTCCCTCTCCCCCCCTTCCCCCCTCCCCCACTTCCCCCTTCCCCCCCCTCCCTCTCCCCCCCCCCTTCCCCCCTCCCCCCACTTCCCCCCTCTCCCCCTTCCCCCCTCCCCCCACTTCCCCCTTCCCCCCCACCTCTCCCCCCTCCCTCTCCCCCCCTTCCCCCCTCCCCCCCACTTCCCCCCTCCCCCCACTTCCCCCCTCCCCCCCTCCCCCCTCCCTCCCTCTCCCCCCTCCCTCTCCCCCCCTTCCCCCCTCCCCCCACTTCCCCCTTCCCCCCTCTCCCCCTTCCCCCCTCCCTCTCCCCCCCTTCCCCCCCTCCCTCTCCCCCCTTCCCCCCTCCCCCCACTTCCCCCTTCCCCCCTTCCCCCCCCTCCCTCTCCCCCCCCCTTCCCCCCTCCCCCCACTTCCCCCCTCTCCCCCTTCCCCCCTCCCCCCACTTCCCCCCTCTCCCCCCACTTCCCCCTCTCCCCCCACTTCCCCCTTCCCCCACTTCCCCCTCTCCCCCTTCCCTCTCCCCCTTCCCTCTCTCCCCCCTTCCCCCACTTCCCCCCCTCTCCCCCTTCCCTCTCTCCCCCCTTCCCCCACTTCCCCCCTCTCCCCCCTTCCCCCCTCTCCCCCCCTTCCCCCCTCTCCCCCCCTTCCCCCCTCTCCCCCCTCTCCCCCCACTTCCCCCTTCCCCCCACTTCCCCCCTTCCCTCTCTCTTCCCTCTCTCCCCCCTTCCCCCCTCTCCCCCCCTCTCCCCCCCTTCCCCCCTCTCCCCCCTCTCCCCCCCTTCCCCCTCTCCCCCTCTCCCCCTCCCCCCTTCCCCCCACTTCCCCCTACTTCCCCCACTTCCCCCCTCTCCCCCTTCCCCCTCTCTCCCCCCTTCCCCCCTCTCTCCCCCCTTCCCCCCTCTCCCCCCCTTCCCCCCTCCCCCCCACTTCCCCCTCTCCCCCCTTCCCCCCTCTCCCCCCCTTCCCCCCTCTCCCCCCCTCTCCCCCCCCTTCCCCCCTTCCCCCCTCTCCCCACTTCCCCCTTCCCCCCTCTCCCCACTTCCCCCACTTCCCCCCTCTCCCCCTTCCCCCTCTCTCCCCCCCCTCTCCCCCTTCCCCCTCTCCCCCCTCTCTCCCCCCCCCTCTCCCCACTTCCCCCACTTCCCCCCTCTCCCCCTTCCCCCTCTCTCCCCCCCTCTCCCCCTTCCCCCTCTCCCCCCTCTCTCCCCCCTTCCCCCCTCCTCTCCCCCCTTCCCCCCTCTCCCCCCTTCCCTCTCTCCCCCCTCTCTCCCCCCTTCCCCCCTCTCCCCCCCTTCCCCCCTCTCCCCCCTCTCCCCCCCTCTCCCCCTTCCCCCCACTTCCCCCTTCCCCCCCTCTCCCCCTTCCCCCCACTTCCCCCTTCCCCCCACTTCCCCCCTCTCCCCCTTCCCCCTCTCCCCCCTCTCTCCCCCCTTCCCCCCTCTCCCCCTTCCCCCTCTCTCCCCCCTTCCCCCCTCTCCCTCTCCCCCCTCTCTCCCCCTTCCCCCTCTCCCCCCTCTCTCCCCCCCTCTCTCCCCCCTTCCCCCCCTCCTCTCCCCCCTTCCCCCCTCTCCCCCTTCCCCCTCTCCCCCCACTTCCCCCCTCTCCCCCTTCCCTCTCTCCCCCCTTCCCCCCTCTCCCCCCCTTCCCCCCTCTCCCCCCACTTCCCCCTTCCCCCCACTTCCCCCACTTCCCCCTTCCCCCACTCCCCCCCTCTCCCCCCCTTCCCCCCTCTCCCCACTTCCCCCTTCCCCCCTCCCCCCACTTCCCCCTTCCCCCCACTTCCCCCTCTCCCCCCTCTCTCCCCCCTTCCCCCCTCTCCCCCTTCCCCCTCTCTCCCCCCTTCCCCCCTCTCCCCCCCTCTCCCCCTTCCCCCCCTCCCCCCACTTCCCCCTTCCCCCACTTCCCCCACTTCCCCCCTCTCCCCCTTCCCCCTCTCCCCCCTCTCCCCTTCCCCCTCTCTCCCCCCTTCCCCCCTCTCCCCCCTCTCCCCCTTCCTCCTCTCCCCCCTCTCTCCCCCCTTCCCCCCTCTCCCCCCTTCCCCCCCTCCCCCCTCTCTCCCCCCTTCCCCCCTCTCCCCCCTTCCCCCTCTCTCCCCCCTTCCCCCCTCTCCCCCCTCTCCCCCCTTCCCCCCTCTCTCCCCCTTCCCCCTCTCTCCCCCCTTCCCCCCTCTCCCCCTCTCCCCCCCTTCCCCCCCTCTCTCCCCCTTCCCCCTCTCCCCCTTCCCCCCTCCCCCCACTTCCCCCTTCCCCCCACTTCCCCCTTCCCCCCACTTCCCCCACTTCCCCCCTCTCCCCCCTCTCCCCCTTCCCCCCTCTCCCCCCTTCCCCCCTCTCCCCCCTTCCCCCTCTCCCCCCCCTTCCCCCCCCTCCCCCCCCCTCTCCCCCCTTCCCCCCTCTCCCCCCTTCCCCCCCCTCCCCCCTTCCCCCTCTCCCCCCCCTTCCCCCCCCTCTCCCCCCTCTCCCCCCTTCCCCCCCCCTCACCCCTTCCCCCCCTCCCCCCCCCTCACCCCTTCCCCCCCTTCCCCCCCCTCACCCCCCTTCCCCCCCCTCTCCCCCCTCTCCCCCCCCTCTCCCCCTCTCCCCCCTTCCCCCCTCTCTCTCCCCCCTCTCCCCCTCTCCCCCCTTCCCCCCTCTCTCTCCCCCCTTCCCCCCTCTCCCCCCCCTCTCCCCCCTCTCCCCCCTCTCCCCCTCTCCCCCTTCCCCCTCTCTCTCCCCCCTTCCCCCCTCTCTCTCCCCCCTTCCCCCCTCTCCCCCCTTCCCCCCTCCCTCTCCCCCCTCTCCCCCTCTCCCCCCTTCCCCCCCTCTCCCCCCTTCCCCCCTCTCCCCCCCTTCCCCCCCCTTTCCCCCCCTCTCCCCCCCTTCCCCCCTCTCCCCCCTTCCCCCCTCTCCCCCCCTTCCCCCCCCTCTCCCCCCCTTCCCCCCTCTCCCCCCCTCCCCCCCTTCCCCCCTCTCCCCCCTTCCCCCACTTCCCCCCTCTCCCCCCTTCCCCCCCCTTTCCCCCCCTCTCCCCCCCTTCCCCCCTCTCCCCCCTTCCCCCACTTCCCCCACTTCCCCCCCTTCCCCCCTCTCCCCCCTTCCCCCACTTCCCCCCTCCCCCCACCAGTACCACCCCCCGCCTTCCCTTCCCCCCCCAGTACCACCCCCCGCCTTCCCCTTCCCCCACCAGTAACCGCCCCCAACTCCCTCCCCCCTTCCCCTCCCAGTAACCCCCTCCCCCCTTCCCCCCAACTCCCTCCCCCCTTCCCCCCCACCAGTAACCCCCTCCCCCCTTCCCCCCCAACTCCCTCCCGCCTTCCCCCCACCAGTAACCCCCCCCAACTCCCTCCCCCCCAGTAATCCCCCCAACTCCCTCCCCCCCCAGTAACCCCCCCAACTCCCTCCCCCCCCAGTAACCCCCAACTCCCTCCCCCCTTCCCCCCCCC
>NC_092751.1:101358425-101520726 GCF_047496795.1 Chiloscyllium punctatum
CCTCCCCCTCTTCCCCCCCTCTTCCCCCCCAGTCTCTCTCCCTCCCCCTGTTCCCCCCCAGTCTCTCTCCCTCCCCCTCTTCCCCCCCTCTTCCCCCCCAGTCTCTCTCCCTCCCCCTGTTCCCCCCCAGTCTCTCTCCCTCCCCCTCTTCACCCCCCGGTCTCTCTCCCTCCCCCTCTTCACCCCCCGGTCTCTCTCCCTCCCCCTCTTCACCCCCCGGTCTCTCTCCCTCCCCCTCTTCACCCCCCGGTCTCTCTCCCTCCCCCTCTTCACCCCCCATCTCTCTCCCTCCCCCTCTTCCCCCCCTCTTCCCCCCCAGTCTCTCTCCCTCCCCCTGTTCCCCCCCAGTCTCTCTCCCTCCCCCTCTTCCCCCCCTGTTCCCCCCCAGTCTCTCTCCCTCCCCCTGTTCCCCCCCAGTCTCTCTCCCTCCCCCTCTTCACCCCCCGGTCTCTCTCCCTCCCCCTCTTCACCCCCCGGTCTCTCTCCCTCCCCCTCTTCACCCCCCATCTCTCTCCCTCCCCCTCTTCCCCCCCTCTTCCCCCCCAGTCTCTCTCCCTCCCCCTGTTCCCCCCCAGTCTCTCTCCCTCCCCCTCTTCCCCCCCTCTTCCCCCCCAGTCTCTCTCCCTCCCCCTGTTCCCCCCCAGTCTCTCTCCCTCCCCCTCTTCACCCCCCGGTCTCTCTCCCTCCCCCTCTTCACCCCCCGGTCTCTCTCCCTCCCCCTCTTCACCCCCCGGTCTCTCTCCCTCCCCCTCTTCACCCCCCGGTCTCTCTCCCTCCCCCTCTTCACCCCCCGGTCTCTCTCCCTCCCCCTCTTCACCCCCCGGTCTCTCTCCCTCCCCCTCTTCACCCCCCGGTCTCTCTCCCTCCCCCTCTTCACCCCCCGGTCTCTCTCCCTCCCCCTCTTCACCCCCCGGTCTCTCTCCCTCCCCCTCTTCACCCCCCGGTCTCTCTCCCTCCCCCTCTTCACCCCCCGGTCTCTCTCCCTCCCCCTCTTCACCCCCCGGTCTCTCTCCCTCCCCCTCTTCACCCCCCGGTCTCTCTCCCTCCCCCTCTTCACCCCCCGGTCTCTCTCCCTCCCCCTCTTCACCCCCCGGTCTCTCTCCCTCCCCCTCTTCACCCCCCGGTCTCTCTCCCTCCCCCTCTTCACCCCCCGGTCTCTCTCCCTCCCCCTCTCACCCCCCGGTCTCTCTCCCTCCCCCTCTTCACCCCCCGGTCTCTCTCCCTCCCCCTCTTCACCCCCCGGTCTCTCTCCCTCCCCCTCTTCACCCCCCGGTCTCTCTCCCTCC
Source organism: Chiloscyllium punctatum (assembly GCF_047496795.1). Lineage (NCBI taxonomy): Eukaryota > Metazoa > Chordata > Chondrichthyes > Orectolobiformes > Hemiscylliidae > Chiloscyllium > Chiloscyllium punctatum. The sequence continues at coordinate 101,359,712 of NC_092751.1, forward strand.
CCCTCTTCACCCCCCGGTCTCTCTCCCTCCCCCTCTTCACCCCCCGGTCTCTCTCCCTCCCCCTCTTCACCCCCGGTCTCTCTCCCTCCCCCTCTTCACCCCCCGGTCTCTCTCCCTCCCCCTCTTCACCCCCCGGTCTCTCTCCCTCCCCTCTTCACCCCCGGTCTCTCTCCCTCCCCCTCTTCACCCCCCGGTCTCTCTCCCTCCCCCTCTTCACCCCCCGGTCTCTCTCCCTCCCCCTCTTCACCCCCCGGTCTCTCTCCCTCCCCCTCTTCACCCCCCGGTCTCTCTCCCTCCCCCTCTTCACCCCCCGGTCTCTCTCCCTCCCCCTCTTCACCCCCCGGTCTCTCTCCCTCCCCCTCTTCACCCCCCGGTCTCTCTCCCTCCCCCTCTTCACCCCCCGGTCTCTCTCCCTCCCCCTCTTCACCCCCCGGTCTCTCTCCCTCCCCCTCTTCACCCCCCGGTCTCTCTCCCTCCCCCTCTTCACCCCCCGGTCTCTCTCCCTCCCCCTCTTCACCCCCCGGTCTCTCTCCCTCCCCCTCTTCACCCCCCGGTCTCTCTCCCTCCCCCTCTTCACCCCCCAGTCTCTCTCCCTCCCCCTCTTCCCCCCCTCTTCCCCCCCAGTCTCTCTCCCTCCCCCTCTTCCCCCCCAGTCTCTCTCCCTCCCCCTGTTCCCCCCCAGTCTCTCTCCCTCCCCCTGTTCCCCCCCAGTCTCTCTCCCTCCCCCTCTTCACCCCCAGTTCTCTCTCCCTCCCCCTCTTCACCCCCCAGTCTCTCTCCCTCCCCCTCTTCCCCCCCTCTTCCCCCCCAGTCTCTCTCCCTCCCCCTCTTCCCCCCCTCTTCCCCCCCAGTCTCTCTCCCTCCCCCTCTTCCCCCCAGTCTCTCTCCCTCCCCCTCTTCACCCTCCGGTCTCTCTCCCTCCCCCTCTTCACCCCCCGGTCTCTCTCCCTCCCCCTCTTCACCCCCCAGTCTCTCTCCCTCCCCCTCTTCCCCCCCAGTCTCTCTCCCTCCCCCTCTTCACCCCCCCGTCTCTCTCCCTCCCCCTCTTCACCCCCCGTCTCTCTCCCTCCCCCTCTTCCCCCCCTCTTCCCCCCCAGTCTCTCTCCCTCCCCCTCTTCCCCCCAAGTCTCTCTCCCTCCCCCTCTTCCCCCCCCGTCCCTCCCCCTCTCCCTCTTCCCCCCCCGTCCCTCCCCCTCTCCCTCTTCCCCCCCCGTCCCTCCCCCTCTTCCCCCCCCAGTCTCTCTCTCTCCCTCCCCCTCTCCCTCCCCCGTCTCTCTTCCCCCCCCCGTCTCTCTTCCCCCCCCGTCTCTCTTCCTCCCCCCGTCTCTCTTCCTCCCCCCGTCTCTCTTCCCCCCCCGTCTCTCTTCCCCCCCCGTCTCTCTTCCCCCCCCCGTCTCTCTCCCCCCCCGTCTCTCTCCCTCCCCCTCTTCACTCCCCTGTCTCTCCCCCCCGTCTCTCCCCCCCCAATCATCTCTCTCCCCCCCCCCCAATCATCTCTCTCCCCCCCCCCCCAATCATCTCCCTCCCCCCCCCAATCATCTCTCTCCCCCCCCCAATCATCTCTCTCCCCCCCCCCAATCATCTCTCTCCCCCCCCCAATCATCTCTCTCCCCCCCCCATCATCTCTCTCCCCCCCCCAATCATCTCTCTCCCCCCCCCCCATCATCTCTCTCCCCCCCCCCAATCATCTCTCTCCCCCCCCCCAATCATCTCTCTCCCCCCCCCCCAATCATCTCTCTCCCCCCCCCACATCTCTCTCCCCCCCCACTCTCCCTCCCATCTCTCTCCCTCCCTCTTTCCTTCTCTCCCTCACTTTTTCCCTCTGTCCCCCACCTCTATTTCCCTCTCTTCCCCTTTCACCCATCTTGGCTTTCTGGTTTACTAATATCCTTTAGGGATGGAATCTGCCACCCTTTCCCGGTCTGGCCTACATGTGACTCCAGACCCACAGGAGCATGGTCGACTCTTAACTGCCCCCTGGGCAATTAGGGATGGGAAATAAATGCTGGCCTAGCCAGTGCTGTCCTCATTCCGTGAATGAATTAAAACAAAACTCCTGGAGTCAGTCTAGAACCCTCAAAGCACCTAAGGCAGGATCCTTATGATCCTCACTGAGGGCCGGTTAATTCTGGTGGACCTTGAATAATTGTGAGGGCTGTAACTGTGGCACGATTTGAAAGGACTAAGGCATTGAAACACCATGAGGAAACAGGAATCCTCAGCAAAACAGCTCACACACAAAAGCCTGGCTCTCAGCCATTGGAGGTTTCAGGTTGGCATGACAAACAGCATTGAGAGCACCCCACTTGTGCCAATTACAGCTGTAAGCTCAGGTTAAGAAGTGACACAACCAAACTCAAATCAAACACAAGCTTCGCTGCCAAACAATGCAAACTGTTTCAAACACAAGGACACTTCTGCACTACGACTGTAACCGCATTCCTAATGCACCACCAGAAGCAGATTAAAGCACTGAATTTAAAATTAAATTTAAAATACAGAGAGCCATCTAGCCTGGGCTGGCTTAGGAAATCTGTACCTTTTCACTCTCTGAAACAAAACAGACTCTTCCCAAGTGGGGAATCAATTCCTGGACAGGGAAAGGCTCCAGAAGGGAACAGTGGAAACTAGCATTTGTGCTAAACTGTAGGTTCACAATAAAACCCTGCAAAGTCTCAAAGGCTTTTGCTGCTTATTTCAACATTTAGTTATGGGTCTTTTAGACACACGATCTTGAACACCTTAATCAAATCTCCACTTAAACTCCTGTGCTGCGAGAAAAACACATGCCGTTTCACCAGTCACATAAAAGGAGGACTAAACTACAGACATCAGGACACATCACCCTCTCACTCGCGTCTCCATGAGACGCACCATGACCTCAGCAACACTAATGTGGGCCGTGCTGTGGGGAGTAAAGAGAGGAAAAATAGCAGGTCAGTACTCCACTCCCAGTCACTGTCCCCTGACCCCTGCTGCAAAGCTGATAGGTAAAGGGGAGGCAACGGCCGAGTGGTATTATCACCGGACTCTTAACCCAGAGACCCAGGTAATGTTCTGGGGACCCGGGTTCAAATCCTGCCACGGCAGGTAGTGGGCTTTGAATTCAATAAATATCTGGAATCAAGAGTCTGTGATGACCAGGAATCCATTGTCAATTGTTGGAAAAAACCCATCTCATTCACTAATGTCCTTTAGGGAAGGAAACTGCTATCCTTACCTGGTTTGGCCTACACGTGACTCCAGACCCACAACAATGTGGTCGACTCCAAACTGCTCACTGGGGTAGGGCAATAAATGCTGGTTATCCAGCGACATTCTCATCCCATGACTGAGTTAAAAACAATTGGGATCTGGTTCACTATTGGAGGTACCAAATTCTGCCCATGGAGCTGGTGTATCTAATCTCACATATTCGGCACAGTGTTTTAGACTAGAGACCAGGGCAATGGCACCAGCTGTAACACTTACACGGGCCCAGAGCCTCAGGGCAGAAAGGGGTGAGATACAGACTAGAATCGAGAGAGTGGAGCATTTAAAAGGGCAAGGGTGCAGGAGTTTGTGTCAGATGCTGTGGTTATGAATAACAGGTTAAAAAGAGCTGACTTTATTCCAAAACCTCTTGATATACAGAAACTCTACCACAAAAACAGAAGCATTGTAAAACAAGCACACATGCTCAAATTTTAGGAACGGCATATGCAAATCTGTCTCACATGGTTTATCATGGGATAGGCATCTCTGGAAAGGCCAACTAATGCTCATCCTTAACGCCCCTTGAACTGAGTGATTCACCAGGTCATTTCATTGGGCCAACCACAACAATGTGGATCTGGAAGTTACATGTAGACCAGACGAGGTAAGGATGGCAGATTTCCTTCCCTGAAGAAAACGTCTGAACCAGATGGGTTTTTACAACAATCTCCAGATTTATCATTAACGGAGTTTAAATTCTGGCGGTCTCCGTGGTGGGGTTTAAGCCAGTGTCCCGCGAGTATTAGCCTGGCTTTTCGCTCATTCTTATCAGTGACATCATCCCTGTGCAAAATCTCCCTAACTTATCAGTGCAATATTCACACCTTAAAAATCGCTTCTATAACCTTACTGTGTAAATAAACATAAGTGGTATTAAAAACAAGACTCAGCCCTGGGAAATATCTGCAAATCAGTTTGAGTGACTAACACTAGAGATGACTCAAAATTTGCTTTTGCTTCACAACACAATGATTTAATCAATATGATTGGTAAAGATAATGAAATCAAAGTTATTGAGTGGAAGGAGGGACAGTCCAGTCACAGACAAAAAAAAATAACTGCACTGAAACCAACTGTTTAAGAAAATAACTTTTAAGGTGAGAGGAGAGCGATTTTATAAAAAGGCATGGGAGCAATTTTCTTTTAAAAAACGCAGAGGGTGGTTCACATGAGGAAGTGGTGGATGCGGGCACAGTTACAACATTTAAAAGACACTTAGCTAAGTACATGAATAAGAAAGGTTTGGAGGGATATGGGCCCAGTGCAGGCAGGTGGGATTAGTTTAGTTTGAGCTCACGTTCGGCAGTTAGACTGAAGGGTCTGACACTATAACACCAGTTTTGGATTGAAAAATAACCTGGCTCAAGCTACCTGAAAATTATCCCAAAGCTGCATGATGAAGAAGCAACGCTCGGAAAGCTTGTGCGTCCAAATAAACTTCATCTATATGGACTTCAGTAAGGCATTCAACAAGGTTCCCCATGGGAAACTGGTGAGCAAGGTTAGATCTCATGGAATACAGGGAGAACTAGCCAATTGGATACAGAACTGGCTCAAAGGTAGAAGACAGAGGGTGGTGGTGGAGGGTTGTTTTTCAGACTGGAGGCCTGTGACCAGTGCAGTGCCACATGGATCGGTGCTGGGTCCTCTACTTTTTGTTATTTACATAAATGATTTGGATGTGAGCATAAGAGGTACAGTTAGTAAGTTTGCAGATGACACCAAAATTGGAGGTGTATGGACAGCAAAGAGGGTTACCTCAGATTACAAAAGGATCTGGATCAGATGGGCCAATGGGCTGAGAAGTGGCAGATGGTGTTTAATTCAGATAAATGCGAGGTACTGCATTTTGGGAACGCAAATCTTAGCAGGACTTATGGTAGGGTCCTAGGGAGTGTTGCTGAACAAAGAGACCTTGGAGTGCAGGTTCATAGCTCCTTGAAAGTGGAGTCGCAGGTAGATAGGATAGTGAAGGCGGCGTTTGGCAAGCTTTCCTTTATTGGTCAGAGTATTGACTACTAGAGTGGGGGGTCATGTTGCGGGTATACAGGACATTGGTTAGGCCACTGTTGGAATATTGCATGCAATTATGGTCTCCTTCCTATCAGAAATAGGGTGAGAGGGCAAAGATATAAAAGAGACCTAAGAGGCAACTTTTTCACGCAGAGGGTGGTAGGTGTATGGAATGAGCTGCCAGAGGATGTGGTGGAGGCTGGTACAACTGCAACATTTAAAAGGCATCTGGATGGGTACATGAATAGGAAGGATTGGATGGATATGGGCCAGGTGCTGGCAGGTGGGACTAGATTGGATTGGTTATCTGGTTGGCATGGACGAGTTGGATCGAAGGGTCTGTTTCCGTGCTGTACATCTCTATGACTATGACTTTCTATGAGAAATATGCTGTGAAACTTGAAAGGGTTCAGAAAAGATTTACAAGGATGTTGCCAGGGTTGGAGGATTTGAGCTACAGGGAGAGGCTGAACAGGCTGGGGCTGTTTTCCCTGGAGCGTCGGAGGCTGAGGGGTGACCTTATAGAGGTTTATAAAATTATGAGGTGCATGAATAGGGTAAATAGGCAAAATCTTTTCCCTGTAGTCGGGGAGTCCAGAACTAGAGGGCATAGGTTTAGGATGAGAGGGGAAAGATATAAAAGAGACCCAAGGGGCAACCTTTTCACGCAGAGGGTGGTACGTGTATGGAATGAGCTGCCAGAGGGAGTGGTGGAGGCTGGTACAATTGCAACATTTAAAAGGCAGTTGGATGGGTATATGAATAGGAAGGGTTGGGAGGGATATGGGCCGGATGCTGGCAGGTGGGACTAGATTGGGTTGGGATATCTGGTCGGCATGGACCGAAGGGTCTGTTTCCATGCTGTACATCTCTCTGACTCTATGTTGGACTATAACCTGGTGTTGAAGAAAAGCACAGCAGATCAGTGAGCATCAGAGGAGCAGGAGCATCGACGTTTCGAGCATAAGCTACTGAAAAGGAAACCAGAACATAACCTGGTGTTGTGTGATTTTTAACTTTTACCTTAAAAAAGCAGCATGTTGGATTAAGTACAATTTTTAGCAATAGGATATCTTGTAGCTGATAAGCAAGACCAGGTGTCTGACGAAGACAAGATTGTGACACTGCCTTTAGAGTATTGGGACCAACATCAGCACTTTGCTCATCTGAATGGTATTTCCGCTCCCCCCCCCCCCATTGCGGAAGGTAAGAGGTGAACTAAACGTATTTTACCAAGGTGGAGTAAAAAAAACAGATTGAAGAGCAAAAGGAGGGGTGTTATGATCAAGCATGACCCCCTGAAAACATTTCAAGACCCAGACCCTAACTTTGCTGGTTGTTTTAAGCAGGTGTAATTGTTCCAAGTACTTGCAACAATTCCTATAAACAACTCCCCGGCATAAATGGGTAAAATCAAACACAGGGACTTACAGGAGAGAGATCAGAGAGACACAGAGGTTTAGCCCGGACTTGCTTCTTTGGGGCCAGAAGCCCCAAAACTCTGCTTGCTAACCAAACCAAACCAGAGAACAGCTGAGCTGGGAGAACTGGTTGAGGATGTTGGTTAAGTATGTGAATTCTTCTGAGGATGTTGGAGGCCATTTCCGTCATCTACAAATAGTCCCCAACATCAGAGGTATATTTCCATCCCCACTATATCCACTTTCTGTAAAACACCATTCCCTCCACGATTCCTTCATCAGGTCCAAGCCCCCCACCAACCCACCCTTCCGCCCAGCACCTTCACCTACCACTGCAGGAATTGAAAACCTATGTCCACATCTCCTCCGTCACCTCCATCCAACGGCCCCAAAGGAGCCTTCCACATCCAGAGTTTTACCTGCACTTCCACATGTCATTTACCATATCCGTTGCTCCCGATGCGGTCTCCTCCACATTGGGGAGACAAGACGCCTACTTGCAAAGTACTTCAGAGAACATCTCCGGGACACCCGCACCAACCAACCCCACTGCCCCATGGCTAAACACTTCGACTCCGCCTCCCACTCCACCAAGGACATGCCAGGCCTGGGCTTCCTCCATCACCACTCCCTTACCACCCGATGCCTGGAGGAAGAACGCCTCATCTTCCACCTCAGGACCCTCCAGCCCCAGGGCATCAATATGGATTTCACCAGTTTCCTCATTTCCCCTCCCCCCACCTTATCTCAGTTCCAACCTGGCACCACCATCATGACCTGTCCTAACTGCCCACCTTCCTTCCCACCTATCCGCTCCACCCTTCTCTCCGACCTATCACTATTACTCCCACCTTCATCCACCTATTGCACACTCAACTACCTTCCCCCCCTCCCCCAGCCCCAACCCCATCCCCTCCCATTTATCTCTCCACCTGCTCGGCTCCCAGCCTCATTCCTGACGAAGAGCTTTTGCCCGAAACATCGATTCTCCCACTCCTCGGATGCTGCCTGACCTGCTGTGCTTTTTCAGCACCACACTCTCGACTCCCCTTTCATTGTACAAATGTTTTTTTTGAAACCTGAAAACCTTTTGCCTGAGGCAGTATCTGTAAGCTATAATCAAATGGCCCTAAAATCCTTCAAACATAAACTTTTGGAAAAAAAAAACTCAAGGACACCATGACCTTATTAAAGGAGCAGCATCATCACTGAAGGTATAGGTTAGAGATGGGTTTTGAGAGGGACATGTAATCACAAAGTTAGAAATGATGCATGTCGAACTCAGCCACAGTGCAAGTAACAAGGAGGTGCTCTTCAGTCAAGATGCGGAGGTCCGGTGTTGGACTGGGGTGGACAAAGTTAACAATCTCACAACATCAAGTTATAGTCAAAACGGGTTTATTTGGAAGCACTAGCTTTCGGAGCGCTGCTCCTTCATCATGTGGTTGTGGAGTATAAGACCGTAAGACACAGAATTGATAGCAAAGGTCAAGGTAACAGTCCGAGGGATTTGACACCATAGAACAGTACAGCACAGAAACAGGCCTTTCAGCCCATGACATTGTGCCAAAACATGAAACCAATCCCTTCCTCCATTCTTTGCGTATTCATTTATTTTGCTCCAAGTCCCTTCAACACCCCTAACATATCTGCCTCCACCATCACCTGGCAGCACATTCCAAACTCCTATTTCTCTGTGTAGCAAACCTGCGCCTCACATCTCCATTGAACTTACCCCCTCACTTTAAATGCACATTCCATAGTTTTAGACATTTCAACTCTGAGACAAGATTCTGACCATTAACACCATCTATGCATCTCTCAATTTTACAGGCTTCTATCAAATCTCCCCTCAGCCTCCACCACTCCAGAGAAAACATTCTTGAGTTTTTCTAGCCTCTCCTTATCGTTCATATCCTTCAGTCCAGGCCACATCTGGTAATCCTTCTCTAACTTGGTCATATTGTGCGTATTAAAGCATTTAAAGAAACAAAAGAAAGATCTTTTATTACCTCTACAGTGTATATTTTTTTTTGTAAGAATCACTTTCAGTGAGGAAATGGCATTGTGATTGTATAACTGGGCTGGTAATCCCGAGGCCTAGATCAATGCCCTGGTCCCTTGGGTTCACAGCAGCAACTGGTGGAATTTAAATTCAATTAATAAAATCTGGAATTGTAAGCTGGTCTCAGTGATAGTGACCATGATGACCATTCTCTAATGCTGTGAAAACCCTTTTGATTGACTAATGTCCTCCAAGGAAGGAAATCTTACCTGGTCTGGCCTACACATGACTCCAGACCCACAGTAACATGGTTATCTCAAACTGCCCCAGAAGTGGCCAAGCGCATTACTCTGTTCAATTAGGGAAGGGTTCACCAGTGATGCCTATTCTCACAAAAGAATTTGAAATTGATTTGGTTTACAGGAGGTTGGTGTTTACTGTCATTTGGACCGATAATGCAGAACTCCCCTCTCTTAGTTACTTCCTCGAGAAAGGGAGAGAAACAGAGGGGGAATCCCATCACGTTTGTTTTATCTTTTGTGGTATTCCCCACAGTTGCTCGAGTTCCATGTTCCTTTACCCTGTGGAGGGCAATCCTTGCTTCATAAGCATGAGAGGGTGCAGAAAAGATTTACAATGATGTTGCCAGGGTTGGAGGGTTTGAGCTATAGGGAGAGGCTGAACAGGCTGGGGCTGTTTTAGATTAGATTTAATTTTAGATTAGCTTCCCTACAGTGTGGAAACAGGCTCTTCAGCCCAACAAGTCCACACCGACCCTCCAAAGAATAACCCAACCAGACCCATTTCCCTCTGACTAAATGTACCTAACACTACAGGCAATTTAGAATGGCCAATTCACCTGACCTGCACATCTTTGGACTGTGGGGGGAAACCGGAGCACCCGGAGGAAACCCACGCAGTTTTCCCTGGAGTGTCAGAGACTGAGGGGTGGCCTTATGGAGGTTTATAAAATCACGACGGGCATGGATGGGGTAAATAGACAAGGTCTTTTTCGCAGGATAGGGGAGCTTAAAACTAGAGGGCATAGGTTTGAAGTGAGAGGGGCAAGATTTAAAAGGGATCTGATGGGCAACCTTTTCACGCAGAGGGCGGTGCGTGCAATGAATGAGCTGTCAGAGGAAGTGGTGGACCTGGGTACAATAATAACATTTAAAACGCATCTGGAGGGTCCATGAACAGGAAGGGTTTAGAGGGATATGGGCCGTGTGCTGGCAAATGAGACTAGATTAATTTAGGATATCTGGTCAGCATGGATGAGTTGAACCGAAGGGTCAGTTTCCGTGCTGTGCAGCTCATGAACATATCAATATGATAAAGGAGCCTCATTCTCTGTAGAAATGCACATAGGTAGCAGTGTCACATGGTCTAAACTAAAAATGGGGCCAAAGTAAATTGATAATAGTTTCAGTAAGACAGTTCAAACTTCAGTGGAGCCTCTGCAGTGTTGGCAACCTTGTTTGTTTAGATATTCGGTGTGAAAATGAGACAGTAAACTGTACTTAGTCCCAGTGTTCAGTGTTGTCTAGTGATATGGACCCTGAAATACCACCCACAGTCAGTGACCTGTAAACAGTTTGTTATCCTTATGTCTAAGTTGCTAGAATCAATACTGAGGAATAGAATTAACTGTTACTTGGAAAGGCAAAAGATTAATCTGGAATAGTCAGTATGGTTTTGTTAGTGGTAGATAATCTCTTACTAACTTAATTGGACATTTTGAGGAAGTAACAAGGAGGATTGGAGGGTAGTGCAGTGGATGTGGTCTATATGGATTTCAGCAAGATGTTTGACAAGGTCCCACACAGTGGACTGTTAAGAAAATATCGAAACTCATGGGATACAAGTTCAATCCAAAACTGGTTCAGTGACAGGAAGCAAAGGGCAATGCTTGAAAAATACATTTGTGAATGGAAAGTGATTTCTAGTGGTGTAGCACACTGGACTTAGTTTTCCATCCCCTGCTGTTTGTGACATATATTAGACACAAATTTGGTTGGGGGGGCACATTTGAGAAATTTGCAGAAGACATAAGTAAATGATTGCTTAAAAATTTGTTAAAAAGGTCAAAGTTTCCCATCTTACACTCATTAAGATTAGGATGCAAGAAACAGCCTTGAAAAAAAAGGAATACATCATTTCGTACAGAATGAGAGGAGGATGGCAATTGGTTGGACCATCATTGCCATGAAGATACAGCAAGAATAGTTAACTGTCAATCTTAATTCTCAAAACAAGTGAGGTAGATTCCGATTGGGCAGGGTGTCGCCATGAAGCTGCAGCAGCTACTGACTGTCCCCGTGTCCTTTTGTTTTAAGAAGATGCAATGTATGTTCAAATTGCCTTTGACTACATAAGGCAGTGCGCCCTGTTTTTATATCTGTAGATTCCAGCACAGGCAGCCGGGTCACATTGTAAGCCTGACTAAAGATCTTAAAATTGTTTTTTGGCATAACCTGCACATCCTTGGACACTATGGTGCAATTTAAATTTAGCCTGGCCAATCTCCATAACCTGCACATCCTTGGACACTATGGTGCAATTTAGCCTGGCCAATCTCCATAACCTGCACATCTCAAAACAAGCCTCATTTCTGCAGAACACCCCAGTCTCAACTTGGAGCTGCCTTTGAAAGGACAGACCGACGGACTTGCATTGATATAGAATCAAAGAATCCCCACAGTGTAGAAGCAGGCCAATTGGCCCATCAAATCATTATTGACCCACTGAAGAGTGTCCCACTCAGACCCACCCACCCCCCACCATATCCCTGTAACCCCTGCATATCCCATGGACAACACACCTAGCCTACACATCCCTGGACACTATGGACAATTTAGCATGGCCAATCCACCTAACCTGCACACCTTTGGACTGTGGGAGGAAACTGGAGCACCCGGAGGAAACCCACACAGACACTGGGAGATTGCGTAAGCTCCACACAGCCAGACAGTCGCTCGAGGCTGGAATCGAACCCAGATCCCCAGCGGTGCTGACCACTAAGCCAGCATGCCGCCAGAAAGCATTTTTGGGAGAACAAATATTCAGAGAGTTACACTACTGCAAACACAAGGTACATGTTCACGCCTAGCACCTTTTCTCATTGACCAGGCATCCACAGTTCCCTGAAGCTGTTTCCATGGTAATGCCTCAACCAGATCCAACATTCCAAATAATCAGCATCTATGACGTAAACTGTTGTTATCCTTTGAAACTTGGTATTCTTGTGTTTGCCCTGAAGAGATGAAGGATTTCAATAACATCTTGATAATTAAGTTCTGCTTTGCCAAATGATACTCTGGTACAAACCAAGCTCTGTGTGATATACTCAGAAGTGACGTGAGTGTTCACCAGTGCCAACTGTAGCTCCAGTACACAAGGAATCAACTGACCTCCTCAGCAGGGTGCACCAGCTAATTTGTAGCCAACTTCAATGAAAACACCTTCTCGTAGGCCTAATAAAGTTCCAACTGCAGCGTAAAGAATTAATCCAGTCTTTGGTCACCATATAATCAAAACCCAAGACTATGTTTGGCCCAGGTGGGAACATGTGAAACGCATTAAGAGCAGAAGTACACCATTCATGCCGTCAAGCCTGTTTAATCATTCAGGATGATGATGGCTGATTGGTTCATGTTCTGCACCCAAAGCATGCTGGGTCCGGTTTCCTAGCCCACCACATACCGAGGGATATCGACACCGTTATAGACAGAACAATGCGGCGAGGGGTCAAACTTAGGTAGATGTTGGAAATCAAGAGACAAGAGTAAAGGCAGAAAATGTACTAATTTTGGAAAGAGAAGTGGCAGGAAGGGATGGAGAGAACAAACCTAAGAACAAATAAAAACAAAATTTCCTGGACAAGCTCAGCACGTCTGGCAGCATCTGTGGAGAGAAGTCAACATTAATCATAGAATCCCTACAGTGTGGAAACAGACCACTTGGCCCAATATGTCCACACTGACCCTCCGAAGAGTAACCCACCCAGGACCATTCCCCTACCCTATTACTCTACATTTACCCCTGACTAATGCATCTAACCTACACATCCCCGAACAGTATTGGCAATTTAGCATGGCCAATCCACTTAATGTTTCCGATCCAGTGACCCTTCCTTGTTAACCCTGAATTCTCTCCACAGATGCTGCCAGACCTGCTGAGCTTTTCCAGCAATTCCTGCCTTTGTTTCTGATTTACAGCATCCGTAATTCTTTCGGTTTTCATTTAGTAATAACAGCAGTCCAGATTATTTGTTTCAAAAAGGTAATAAAAACACAAAACTAAAGGCTCTCAAATCTGAATATGCATAGCATTCGTGACAAAGTAAATGAATCGCGTGCATACAGTGAAGTAAATTATTATGATCAGCTGGTAAAAAGGCACAGCCTCTGTCCTTGTATCAGATGGTTTGGGCTCCTTACAAGAGTGGCTGTAATATTTTCTTTAAAAAAAAATTCCCACCAACATTAAAACGAAACATGTCTAAATTATCAGCATTTTTTTTATATATTTGGCACTCAGGTTTTAAATACACACTTTGTGCCAGGCCCCATAGGGAGTGTTACAGGTTCCTGTTAAACTGAAGATAAGTGACTGAATAGAAATTCAAAGGCGTAGTGCCAACCAGAACTGGCAGATAAATTGAGACCAGCACTGTCAGCTCACATTTCGCTCTCTAATGCTTTGAATTAAGTGGCTTGGAGTCAAGAGTGGACTATCTGCACAAATGCAGCCTGATAACAATATAGAATCCCGATAGACAGGCTGCAGAATGCAGAATCTACAGCCAATTTCATCTCAGAACTGTAAACAGACTGACCCAGAGGGGCTTTCTCTCTTCAATCTTGTTGCTTGACAATTCAGCTCCCGAACCAGGGACCCAAATCAGACCTATCGGTGTATTCCAAGAAAGTAATCCAATTATGTGACCAGCTTTTTATATGTCATTTCTAGCCAATCAGAAAATACAATAGCTATGGCTAGAAATAATCTGCAGCACATATTCACCCCGACATTGCTAAAACATGCAGTAAGTCATCTGTATGATAATATAGCGCTGCTAAAACAAAATATTTTCTGAAAGATTTTTGTCTTGCACTCATCAGGACAATTCACAAGAAATAAAAGAACGTCGACTGGATGGCAAGTAAACTCCAAGTAGTAGAAACATTGCCATGAGAATGCAGCAGTGAATAATGATTGACAGTTAACTACTGGGTTTAAGATTTCATATGAGGCAGGTTATCAGCATCACTCTTTGCACCTCAGAATTATCCAGCACGTGTTATCCAGTTGCAAAACCATATCTAATGGGAGATAGCGTGCTGGAGGTTTTGCAAGCATGGGCTGAGTCAGGACTTTGACTGTTGTGAAAACTGAAGGGAAATGCTGTTTGATACAATCTGGCATCCTTGGGGAGAAACAGTCGACATACCCTAACATCACACTGGCACTGAAATTAATTTAGCACATTACTCACGGGGATGGGTGTATGGCTTTTTTGTCTTGACTGCAGCATCCATTTAGTGGTCTGGTGAGTGTACAATGAGAAACAAAATGTACTCTTTTGGATTATGGAAGGGCGATTTTCCCAACAGTAGGGTAAAGTGGAACAAGGCACCATAAAGACCAAGGCAGTCACTAATAAACCCAACAAGAAGTTCAGGAGACATTTCTTTACCTAGAGTCCGGATCTTACTACCACAGCAGGGTGTTGCGAATCAGCTTGGAATCACTCCAGGATAGAACATAAGAACTAGGAGCAGGAGTGGGCCATCTGGCTCTTCGAGCCTGCTCCACCATTCAATAAGATCATGGCTGATCTTTTTGTGGACTCGGCTCCACTTACCTGCACTCTCACATATCCCTTAATTCCTTTATTGTTCAAAAATAAATCTACCTTAGCTTTAATTACTGAAGTAGTGTCAACTACTTCACTGGGAAGGGAATTCCATAGATCCTAGGTGAAGAAGTTCCTTCTCAATTCAGTCCTAATTCTGCTCCCCCTAATTTTGAAGCTATGCCCTCTTGTCCTAGTTTCCTCTTCCAGTGGAAACATCCTTTTTACTTCCATTTTATTGATTCCCCTCATAATATTCTATGTTTCTATATGAGCCCCCCCCCCAATCTTCTGAATTCCAATGAATGTAACCCCGGTCTACTCAATCTCTCCTCATAAGCCAACCCCCTCCACACCAGAATCAACCTTGTGAACCTCCTCTGCACTCCTTCTAGTGTCGGTACATCCTTTCTCAAAAAAGGAGACCAAAACTGTACACAGTACTCCAGGTGTGGCTTCACCAGTACCTAGTACAACTGCAACATAACTTCTCTGCTTTTAAACTCAATCCCATTTACCTTCCTAATTACTTGTTATACCTGCAGACCAACCTTCTGCGATTCATGCACAAGGACACCCAGGTCCCTCTGCATAGCAACATGCTGCAACTTTTTACCATTCAAGTATTAATCCTTTTCGCCGTTTATCCTACCAAAACGGGTGACTTCACATTTATTAACATTGTATTCCATCTGCTAGACCTTCATTGACTCACTCAAAGCATCGGTGTTCCTCTGCAATATTTCACAGTCCTTTGCACACTTTGCTCTGCCACTCATCCTTAGTGTCATCTGCAAACTTTGACACCATACATCTGCCCCCAAGCTCCAAATCATCGATGTAAATTGTAAATAATTGCGGTCCCAACACTGATCCCAGAGACACACCACTAGTCACTGATTGCCAGCCAGAATAGCACTCATTTATCCCCACTCTTTACTTCCTATTAGTCAACCAATCCTGTATCGACACTAATACTTTACCCATAATGCCTTGCATCCTGGTCTTATGCAGCAGCCTCTTGTGCAGCGCCTTTTGGAAGGCCTTTTGGAAATCTAGATACACCACATCTATTGGGTTCCCATTGTCCACCTTGCTTGTAATGTCTTCATAGAATTCCAAAAGATTTGTTAAGCGTGACCTGCCTTTTGTGAAACTATGCTTGTCTACCCAATGGGACAATTTCTTTCAAGATGCCATGCTATTTCTTCCTTGATGATGGACTCAAGCATCTTCCACACTACAAAAGGTTAAGCTAACTGGTCTATAATTCCCATCTTTTGTCTGCCTCCCTTTTTAAACAGTGATGTCACATTTGCTATTTTCCAATCTGCTGGGACTGCCCCAGAGTCCAGCGAATTTTGGAAAGTTACCACCAGTGCACCTGCTATTTTTCCCATCATCCCTTTTTGTACCCTGGGATGCAGTCCATCAGGGCCAGGAGACTTATCTATCCTTCGCTCTATTAGCTTACTCAACACTAACTCTTCCTGATAATGATTGTTCCCAGGTCCTCACCTACCTTCGTCTCTTTGTCAATTACTGGCATGTTATTAGTATCCTCCACTGTGAAGGCAGATACAAAATACCTGTTCAATGCCTCGGCCATTTCCTCATATCCCATAACTAAATGCCCCTTCTCATTCTCTAAAGGACCAACGTTTACTTTAGCCACGCTTTTTTGTTTTATATATTTATTGAAATTTTTGCTTTTTGCCTTTCTCTTCCATGCTCAATCTTTTTTTCTCATGTTTCTTATAGTTCCTTTTGTGGCTTTCTGTTGACCTTTAAAGATTTTCCAATCTTCTAGTTTCCTGCTGTTTTTGGCCACTTTGTCTGCTTTCTCTTTCAATTTGATTGCCTCCCCTATTTCCTTAACCACCCATGGCAGATTACCCCTTTTCTTACGGTCCTTCTTTGTCACTGCAATATACTTTTGCTAAGCACTTTGAGAATTTGCTTTGAAAGGCCATTCAGCCCATCATGTTCACATCAACTGTCTGTAAGAGTAATGTTTCACCCAACCACCAACCCATCCCTTTCCTACACACCTGCAAGTTCTCTCTCTTTAAGTGCTTATCCCCAATTTCCTTGGCAATGATTGAATCTGGCACCCCACCATTTCATAGAATCACAGAATCCCTATAGTGTGGAAACAGGCCATTCGGCCCAACAAGTCCACACCAACCCCTCCAAAGAGCAACCCACCATGACTCATTCCCCCCATCCTATATTTAACCCTGACTAATGCACCTAACCTACCCATCCCTGAACACTGTGGGCAACTTAGCATGACCAATTCACCTAACTTGCACATCTTTGGACTATGGGAGGAAACCCACACAGACACAGGGAGAACGTTCAAACTCCACACACACAGTCGCCCAAGACTGGAATCGAATCCAGGTCCCTGGCGCTGAGAGGTAGCAGTGCTAACCACTGAGCTACTGCTAAGGCATTTAAGACCCTCACCACCTCAACGACATTTCTCCTGTTGCCTTGGATTCATTTGACATGGATCTAGTTTTCAACCCTGCCACCAATGGGAACACTTCCTCTTTTTTTTTTAAATTCATCCAGAATCCTCCTCAAATCAAAACTCCTCTTGGCTTTCAGCTTGTCCGATCTATCCAAATAACTGAAGTGCAAATAAGGGTCTACCTGAACCAAAATGTCTGCACTGGTTCAAGGACGTAGTCCACCTTGGCGTTCCCAAGAGTAACATGAGGGAGGTGGACGGGGGTGTGTATTATAGTGGCCCAGCCAACGACACCCACTTCCCACGAGAATGTTTTTTTAACTAAACCCTGGTCCCCACATGACCATACAATTCTTCATATACCATAGCAATAACTCGCCTTTATATAGCACCTGTAAATCAATAAACATTATCAACAAGGTACATCAGGAAATCTTAAGACAAATGACTAAGAGCTTGACCAAAGTAGTGGGTTTGAATTATGGAAAGATTATTTTTTTCAAAAGAAAATTAATTGACAAGACGTGAGCATCACTGGCCACAGTAGCATTTATTGCCCAATCCTAATTGCCCAGAGGGCAGTTAAATGTCAACCACATTGCTGCGGTTTAGGAGTCACATGGGTAAGGTCAGACCGGCTAAGGAATGCACTTTCTTTCCCTAAGAGACATGAGTGATCCTGGTGGGATTTTCTTTCTCTGAAAATCAGCAATGGTTTCATGGTCATCATTCGACACCTATTTCCAGATTTTTATTGAATTCACATTGTAATGGCAGGATTCAAACCCAGACGTTGCCAGGATCTCTCAATCAATACCACTAGGCCATGGCCTCCCCTTAAGGGTTCTAGGTTTTTTATCTTAAACCTTGTAGGTTTAATCGACAATTTGTCCTACACTTCCCACATAGATGTGACGGTCAAAAATGCACAACAATGTCTCTTCTTCCTCAGGCGACTAGGAAATTTGGCATGTCCATAAGGAGCCTCACCAAACTCCATTGGTATACCATTGAGAACATACTGTCCAGGTCCATAACATGCTGATATGGCAACTGCTTTACCCAGGACCGAAGGTAACTATAGAAGGTGGTGTGCACAGCCCAGACCATTATGGAAGCCAACCTCCCAACCACAGACTCCATTTACACAGCCCGCTGCGGTGGAAAGGATGAAAACATCATCAAAGACCCATCACACCCCAGTAATGATCGCCTACAATCTCTTCCGTCAGGACGATGATACAGAAGCCTGAACACACGCACCAACAGGTTCAGGAACACCTTCTTCCTGGCTGTTATTAGACTGATGAATGGACTCTCAAATAATGCTGACCTTGATAATGCTGATCTCGCCCAGCGCACGCCCTGTGCAATGTAACCTGTATGTTTTTTTTGACCTGTACATCCTTGCTCATTATGCGCTGCTTGTACTGCTTGTAAACAAAGCATTTCACTGTACTTCGGTACACGTGACAATAAAATCAATTATTACCACTAACGGGGAACCTGCTGTGAGAGAGTGCGCTTTCCCGGTTTTCTTACCGGATATCTTCCTCATTTTCGGGGAAGCTCCAGAAGGCGATGCGAAGCTGCAATTGCTCGGGCACTGGTGGGTAAACCTTTTCCACAACTTCGAAGGGAATGTGAAGTGCTACCTGCTTGGCCGACAGCTCTACCAAAGGGGTGACCTGACCATCTGCAAAAGAGAGAGGGCGAGATTACATCAAGCTGCATTCTGGTCACTGTAATAAAGAGAAAAACAATTCCTCACCGGCCTCTTCACAGAAACATCAAACAAAATTTGACACCAAGCACCATTGGGATGTTAACGGTTGAATTTGTTCTGCTGACATGTAAGCAAATGGATGGCCCAAGTGGGGGATGTTTTTCTGTCTTGCAGGCAGGATGGGACTATCATACTCTGCAAAAGGCTGCAGGGGGAGGAATAACCTAATTTCACATTGTTTTTGGGTGGCACGTGACTATGGGGGAGTGGCAGGGGGTTGTGTCTTGCGTGCATGGCTGACTATGATGTAAAACCCTGTATAAAGGGAGGACGGTTCCCTTGTTCGGACAGCTTTGCTTGACACGCTTCACAAGCATTGCGAAGAGTATTAAGTGATCCTCCAAAAGCTTGTACTTGCTTCATAAATTTTGGCAGTTCACAGAAGTTGGCGTATTGCAGTTGCAGCAAGTGTGTAAGAATGTCAAGAAAAAGAACCTAACACCGCAAGGAGATGTTAAAATAGGTAAACAAAACATTGGTCATTGTTATGGACCAGATCAAACCCCTTCAAAATATATTAAGGAGGTAGCCTAGACCCTAACATTTTCTTATTTGAAAGGTAGATGTTAGCTGTTGCTTTCCAGATGCAATTTGATTCATCAAACCACTCAACTTCAAGCAAAACACAATTTATTTGTACACTACAGTCAAAATACAATGCAAGAAAACAATAAAGAAAATACTTGGCTTAGCTGTAACTCTATTGAAGTGCTCAACAAAATAACAGATACTGAAACTATTAACTGTTCCAATATAAAGTTAAAATCACAACAACACAACGTTATATTTAATTTTGTCTATCCCAGTCCAACACTGGCACTTCTACATCACGTTCCAATACAGTAACATCCCATAAACATAACATAGGAGCAAATTACAGCAGATGCTGGAATCTGTATTGAAAACAAAAATTGCTGGAGATCACAGTGGGTCAGGCAGCATCCATGGAGAGAGAGCAAGCTAACGGTTCAAGTCGAGATGACTCTTCATCAGAGCGGAAGTGAATTATGAAGAGGAAGCATTTACACGCCCTTGGCAAAAGGCAAGTTCAAAGAACAGGTCAGTCAGACTCTCATGGAACTCTAGCAGCCCGAGAGTAAAAAAACATCAAGAGAAAACTTGAGGAGTGTAGCAGGGAGTGATGTACTGCAGCAACAGACCCAGCAACAACTGCGACTGCAAAACTAAGAAGCTAAAAAGCCTGGTTACGAGAGCTTAACCACACCCATTCAGGCTGCTTCTATTGTTCCAAAAGCCTCAAGGCCTCACAAGCTGTTAACAGTAGTGGACCTGCAAAGACTGCTCAATACCTTTGCCTTAAAAACCTCCCTTCAAAAAAAAAGATAAAGTACACCGCTTAAACCATAGTGTTACCAGAGTCACAAATAACAGCATTCTCAAAGATGGAGGAAAGGGTGTCAGGGAGGGGACAAGATTAAGGGAGGGAATTCAAGAGCGTAAAGTCTTCAGTGGCAGGGCAACAGCAGTGATCAAAGTTTATAAAATCATGAGGGGCATGGATAGGGAAAATAGAACCAGGTCTTTTCCCTGGGGTGGGGGAGTCCAGAACTAGAGGGATAGGTTTAGGGGGAAGAGGAGAAAGATATAAAAGAGACCTAAGGGGCAACTTTTTCACACAGAGGATGGTGCGTGTGTGGAATGAGCTGCTGGAGGAAGTGGAGGAGGCTGGTACAATTGCAACATTTAAAAGGCATCTAGATGACTAGATGATTAGGAAGGATTTAGAGGGATATGGGCCAAATGCTGGCATGTGAGACTGGAATTGGTTAGGATATTAGATTAGATTAGATTAGATTACTTACAGTGTGGAAACAGGCCCTTCGGCCCAACAAGTCCACACCGCCCCGCCGAAGCGTAACCCACCCATACCCCTACATCTACATCTACCCCTTACCTAACACTACGGGCAATTTAGAATGGCCAATTCACCTGACCTGCACATCTTTGGACTGTGGGAGGAAACCGGAGCACCCGGAGGAAACCCACGCAGACACAGGGAGAACGTGCAAACTCCACACAGTCAGTAGCCTGATCTGGTCGGCATGGCCAAATTGGACATAAGGGTCTGTTTCCATGCTGTACATCTCTAGGACTTCTATGTGCAATAGGTCAGAATAAAATCTGGTTTCTGTCAGGTCTTTTTCAGTTTTCTATTTACAAGGTACGGTTGAAACTTGTTTATTTGAACAAACTACTTAAGACAAACTCTCAAAATATTGAAGTGATCTTAATTACTATGACTTCAGAGGTCTAAACTAAAGATAGCACATTCTGAATTAGTATATGAACATTCATGACATGCTGCTGTTAACTAGTCTCAGAAGGTCAGTGTGATCGAGTCTGGAGAGTTGAAATGCTGGCAATAAACCCACCCAAACACATCTATTAGAGAGCGTTCATTGAGGTGCTAAGCCATGAAGGCTTGTGTGACATTAATTATAACAATAACATTAATTTTTTTTTCATTCATTCACATGATACAGGTGTTGCTGGTTGGGTGAGCATTTACTGCTTATCCTTAATTGCCCAGAGGGTAGTTAACAGTCAATCACATTGCTGCAGGTCTGGAATCCCACGTAGGCCAGACTAGGTATGGATGGTTGATTTCCCTCAGAGGAAGATAGGAACAGAGGACTTCTGTGGCCTAACTCTATATACCTGCCTTTGGCCCATACCCCTTATTGGCTTTGCTCAAAAAAACACAGATCTTTCTCAGAATTAAAATTCACAACTGATCCTGCATCTACTGCCATATGTGGATTTCAAGTGTGTCTGTGTCACTGTCAGTGTCAGTGTCAGTGTCAGTGTGTTTCCTAACATCTCTCCCGGATGGTCCGCCCTAATTCTCAGACTCTGACCCCTAGTTGTAGAGATCCAAAAGGACATTAGTGAACTAGATGGGTTTTTAGAACAATCAATGAATGCTACATGGTCACCATTAGATTATCTTTATAATCCAGATCTTGTTTTTAAAAATATTGAATCCAAATTTCACCACCTGTCATGGTGAGATTTCAATCTACATCCCCAGAATGCTGGCTCTGGATTATTATCCAGTGATACCATACCTACGTCACCACCACTCTACCATAAATATCTCCTGTAAAAGTCAAATTTTCTTTAGACGTTTTTTGAACAGGTTAAATTTATTGGGCTGACTATTAAATGGATATGACTTTTGAAAGGTTCAAAGTCATGCCACAGCCCACGCAGAAGCCCATCTCATGGCCAGTGGTTCTCACCAATACAGTTTTTCCTCCTTTTTGGTTCAAGGTTTGATCCTCCAACATGTCAAAAGTAATAGGTATTTTGCCCATGTTTCCACTTCATGATAACTGTAATATCTTATCTTCTACTGCCGGAGAACTAAGTCATGCCTTCTCACCATCCAGCACTTGTACACCATCCGGCACTTCCCTTAGTACCTGAAATTCCATCCTTCTTAGATTCGTTTCGTGCATGGATTCGGATGGCTTCACGACTAACACATTTTCCATTTTGACAAGTACCCATTCAGCAACCTTTTCCTCCAGTTGTGGCCTCTTGCTAGGTTTACCCCTCTGTTGGCACACTTTCACTCTGGCACACAGTCTGAAATTGGCTCGACATCTTCCTCCAGTCTCTCACAAGTTTTGCCAAAACGCAAAATTCACTTTCTGCTATTCGTCTTCTCTGTAACTTTAATAACATCCAGTTTAAACGCTGTTAAACACGTTTTGGGTTTTTTTTTTCTGGACGGCATTTTTACACAAAGTGATGAGGAAATTTCAAAACTTCAACTAGGTATGTGACTGTATTCCATGAGTGCTACAAGGGAATTGAGCCGCACACAAAGGGAGGTTGTCACCTGACTCTGACCTGATGAGTCTTAAACTTTCACACCAAATTAGCGCGAATTGTACCTCAACACATACAATAGCACAAAAAATAATTCATTTCCTCATCATAACTTTTGTGTGCAGGATAATAACCTTGACTCTCAAACGATGTTATCTGTGAAGAACTAGGGTTGACTTTTACATGAGATATACGGAAAATTCCAGATTTTCTGGCCAAACGTAGGGAGTCAACTTTTACACAAGATTCACTTTTACTCGAGAATATACGGTAATAGCTCTACATAAAACAAATCTGAATAATTATATTTTGTAACAGTGAAATCATTTTCACATCACAAATTACAAACTAAACAAAGCGGGCCAAGTTGAGTCAGTTACAAGTAAATACAATCCCGGACCACTGAGGAAACACGAACTCACATTGACACTGGTCTTTGACTCTTTGGGACGCTTGAGTTAGATTAAGCCTGATCCATACGTCAACCCCATCTATGCATCAGCCTTGGTGGTAATTTCATTAAAATTACCATGCGTGATGTTTCATTTAAACAGAAGCATTATTGTCCAGCCCTTTGCTGAAGCAGCTGAGGAGCTAGATTCATAGTATTTCAACCATAGCCATACAGGTGCAGTGCTCAGAGCTCCAGTGATTGCTGGTGTAAAAGATTCTCTGCTCCTGATCAATGCTCTCCAGCTCAATCGGGAGCCCACCCAGATTGAAGTCGCTGTCCCCTTAAATACACTACGGAACATTTCGTCCCTTTGGGTTTTACTCCAAGTAGACAGGGCTCAGGGAAATGTGCAGTCCTCAAAAGCAGTTCACACTCGCCAAATACATCCTGCAACAACCTGAAATACACGCCGGACATGGTCATGAACTGGAGTCATGAATTGGTGGGCATCAAATTTTAAATTCTAGTTTGGTGTGCTACAGTTTACGAAGATGTTGCTGTAGCACGATGCAATGTTGATACCCATGCTGTAATCAGGAGCTGTGAACGGTGATGATAAAGGATCCTACCTCCTTTCCACCACTCAACTGATTACGAGTTTCTCCCACTCTTGCTGATGGTGTATATGGGGAGGATTTAAAAACTGATACTAAGCTGATCAAATTAAAAATAGAAACACTCAAGGGACATGGGTGTCACTGGCTGGGCCAGTATTTATTGCCTGTCCCTGGTTGCCCTTTGAGAAGATGATGGCAAGCTGCCTTTTTGAATTGCTACCCTCCACGTGCTGGGGTTAGACCCATAATGCCCTAGGGGATGGCATTCCAGGAGTGTGACCCAACAACATTGAAGGAACTGCGATATATTTCCAAGTCAGGTGGTGAGTGGCTTGAAGGGGGTGGTGCTCCCATGTATCTGTTGCCCTTGTCCTTCTAGATGGAAGTGGTCGTGGATTTGCGAACGTGCTGAGGACCTTTGGGGGATTTCTGCAATGTGCCTTGGAGATATTCAAGGTTTCAATTCAATTTGAGGCAGTTGAACTACACATACACCTTCCTAGACGCATCAAGTCCTGGAGTGAGACCCAATCCTGGAGCTTCCGAATCAAAAGGTAGGGACAATACCCACTGCACTACAAAGCCACCCCCAATTCAGGAACAAAGTTTCTAATTATTTATCAACTATTCAAGCATTTATTTTTCCAAATCAGTGCCTCATCACTCTTACGGTGAAGAACAACACTTCTGCATTACTCCGAACTTGATGTTTTATCAATCCTAATCTGTGTTCTTCGTCTGACTCTCTTTGCTTTAGTACTTGAAGTTCACCTTTCACTTACTGTTAACTATTTTAGACACCACAGTCAAAAGGAGTGGTGCTGGAAAAGCACAGTAGTTAGGCAGCATCCAAGGAGCAGGACAGTCGATGTTTCAAGCATAAGCTCTTCATCCTTTATACACCAATATAGGATGGCAGGTTTCTCTTCAGAATTTAATCCTGATCATTTGGGGCAAATCAGTATCATGGCTGCTTTGTACACTGCCTTCAGCTCCTCAGTGTCTCCCTCCTGTCCAGGAACATCAGAATATTACATGGTCATTCAGTCTCAAACATGTACTGGTCCTTCAATTGTTTCTTGGGTGTCCTAATTCCATCTCTTCACTTTTGTTGCACAGCCCATAATACCCTCACCTCACAACAACAAACAATTCTATGCCTCTCACAGCTTTCCAAATTGCCTTTAGTTTTACAAATGCATGGACATGTATTATATAAAGGTGAAACAGTAGGGAGTTGCAAGCTGAAAGCAGGTAGCCAGAGTTAATTAACACTCATACAAGATTATTGAATAATTGTTTACATTGCGACAACATAAGATTTATAATCGGTCAGCTTCAAAAAAACTTTGCCTACAATAACTTGCGTTTAGATAGCACCTGAAAAGGGGAGTTGAATGTTGCAAGGGGCCTTACGGCAAATGCCGTCAGGCACAATTTGATATCAAAGGCCAGAATTTCAGGGTATAGCACTCTTGATGTCCTTAAAGTGCCTGTTCAGGGAGAGGTCACTATACACCTCTGGAGCAGGTGGAACTTGAACCAAAGTCTCCTATCTCAGAGGTAGAGACACTACCACAGTGCCACATGAGCCCTACTGGAGTCGCACCACATAATTAGGCCTAACTCTAGGAACCTCAGTAGATAAATAACGTTCCATTTGGTAAGTGAGGCAGTGCTGCAACATCCTAGTTGATAACGTGAGAACCATCTGCCCTCCCAAGGCATCCCATTGCACTTTTTGAAGAGAAGCAAGGGGGTGGTCTCCCTCAACCACCCAGAAACATAAGTCAATGAGTCTTTTATGACGAGATTAGTCATAAATAGACTAGACCTAACTGACTTGCAGGACCTTGACACACGAAAACTGGTCTTCACATTTTGTCTTTATAACAATAAACTGAAATTACACGAAAAAGACATTTAATTAGCCATGGAAGAGCTTTAAGACATCCTATTTTGTAGCATTTCAAGTTCATTTATCCAAACATACAAAAACAAATACAGTAACTAACAGAATTGAACTCAAGAATACCAGATCACTAATATCTAATTTGATCTCATTCTTAAGAACTCATTAGAATATAAGTTCAGGGGTTTTGCTATACTAAACATCAGGTATATTGGGTAATCTCTAACTGGAAACACAAATTGAGGTATCACTGAAAATAGGTCAGAATTAGCAGATGCCCTGTCCATCACGCACACACTTTTGCCTCACCTCTACCACACTGAAATGTTCAATTACAAAAGCAACAATCTAGCTGTAATGTTCTTGTGTGGTGATACATTCATTGCCCTGAGCGTTGAGAATGGGAAATAGAACTTCAAAGCTAGTTCCTCAAGACTGGCCAAGTCTGGGAAATCCACTCAAATGGGATGGAGATCCACAACAAATAGGTTGTGGCTTTTTGAAAACAAAGTGAGTAATTGGCAGCCCTAATGAATAGCAATTGGCAGAGTTCCTGTAGAATCATCCAAACGTGAACTCAGAAGAGAGCATTTGTCTGGCTACTCATCAGCCTCCGAGCAACTGAGGATGTTCACCTTGGCCGGGAGTAACAAGATGGGGGGCCAAAGTGAGGCCGACCCTATCAAGTCGCTGGGTCACAGATTTTCTTCCTGGATAATTAGAGTTATAGAGAGGTACAGCCTGGAAACAGACCTTTCGGTCCAACTCGTCCAAGCCGACCAAATATCCTCACCTAACCTAGTCCCAATTTGCCACTTGGCTCATATCCCTCTAAACCCTTTCTATTCAAATCTACACCATCCAGATGCCTTTTATTGTAGTTATTGTAGCAGCCTCCACCACTTAATTCCACAACACTGAGTGGTTTCAGTTTCACTGTTGTAGGAACAGGCAGACTGAGCTTGGGCTGTTAGTGACTAGCACAAAGAAGCAACCATCTAGGTCACCCCAATTGCCCCTCACGTCCCTTTTAAATCTTTCTCCTTTCACCTTAAAATTCCACCTTGTAGTTTTGAACTACTCAACCTCCCCGCGCTTCCACCCCCGCCCCCAACCAAGGTATAAAACCTTTGCAACCCTCATCATTTTATAAACCCCTATAAAGGTCACTCCTTAACTCCCTATGCACCATTGATACAGATCCCAGCTTATTCAGACTCCCCTTATAACTCAAACCTCCAATCCCAGTAACATACTTGTAAATCTTTTCTGCACCCTTTCCAATTTAATAATATTCTTCCTCCAGCAGGGTGACCAGAACTCCACACAGTCCTCCAAAAGTGGCCTCATCAAGGAATCTGTAGAATTCTCTACCAAAGAAGGCTGTGGAGATCAAGTCACTGAACATGTTCGAGAAAGAGTTTTAAAGATATCAAGGTGGATGGAGAGAAAGTAGGTATTTGGAATTGAGACAGAATTAGATGATCATATTGAACAATGGAGTAGACTCTCTGGAGCCGAACTCTTGTCCCTTGTCTCAGTGTTTCTATATTACACAAGGTTCCTTATCAGCACCTTCCAAAACCACCACCATTGCCATCTAGAAGAACAAGGGCAGCAGATATACAGGAGCACCATTGCCTACAAGTTTCCCTCCAAGCCACTCACCATCCTGACTTGGAACTGTATCGCCATCCCTTCAGTGTCACTGGGTCAAAATTCTGGAACTCCCTCCCTAACAGCATTGAGGGGCTACCCATACCAAATAGAAGACAAACAAGGCAACTTCCCTATCACCATCTCAAGTCAAAACGGGAGGTGCTGGAAAAGCACAGCAGGTCAGGCAGTGTCCGAGAAGCATCAGAGTCAATGTTTTGGGCATACGCCCTCCATCAGGAATGCTGTGGTGGAGGCGGGGGCGGACGGGGGCTGAGAGATAAATGTGGGGGTGGGACTGGAGTGGAAAGGTAGCTGGGATGGCGATAGGTGGAGGTACGTAGAACATAGAACAATACAGCACAGAACAGGCCCTTCGGCCCACGATGTTGTGCCGAACTTCTAACCTAGATTAAGCACCCATCCATGTACCTATCCAAATGCCGCTTAAAGGTCACCAATGATTCTGACTCTACCACTCCCACGGGCAGCGCATTCCATGCCCCCACCACTCTCTGGGTAAAGAACCCACCCCTGACATCTCCCCTATACCTTCCACCCTTCACCTTAAATTTATGTCCCCTTGTAACACTCTGTTGTACCCGGGGAAAAAGTTTCTGACTGTCTACTCTATCTATTCCTCTGATCATCTTATAAACCTCTATCAAGTCACCCCTCATCCTTCGCCGTTCCAACGAGAAAAGGCCGAGAACTCTCAACCTATCCTCGTACGACCTACTCTCCATTCCAGGCAACATCCTGGTAAATCTTCTCTGCACCCTCTCCAAAGCTTTCACATCTTTCCTAAAGTGAGGCGACCAGAACTGCACACAGTACTCCAACTGTGGCCTAACCAAAGTCCTGTACAGCTGCAACATCACTTCACGACTCTTGAATTCAATCCCTCTGCTAATGAACGATAATACTCCATAGGCCTTCTTACGAACTCTATCCACCTGAGTGGCAACCTTCAAAGAACTATGTACATAGACCCCAAGATCCCTCTGTTCCTCCACCTGACTAAGAACCCTACCATTAACCCTGTATTCCGCATTCTTATTTGTTCTTCCAAAATGGACAACCTCACATTTGGCAGGGTTGAACTCCATCTGCCACTCCTCAGCCCAGCTCTGCATCATATCTAAGTCCCTCTGCAGCCGACAACAGCCCTCCTCACTGTCCACAACTCCACCTATCTTCGTATCCAGGTAGGCTGGAGGCGATTGTGATAGGTCAGTGGATAGGGTAGAGCGGATAGATGGGAAGGTGAGACAGGTCAAGAGGGCGGTGCCAAGTTGGAGGGTTGGATCTGGGATGAGGTGGGGGCGGAGGGGAGATTTGGAAACTGGTGAAGTCAATAAATGCTGGCTCAGCCAGAGATGCCCAGGCTCCCTGGATGATAGAAAAGGGAATACTCCTCTGCTAAGTTTAGAAATATAGAGCTGGTGATCTTTCACATCCACTTAGGAATTGCAGATGGAGCCAATAGTGCCTTGACACTGGCACTGGAGTGGGTGCCAAGATTATGAATTGGGATGGGACTTCAAGCCATCAACCTTGTGGCACAGCTGTATTGTCTCACAGCTGGTACAGGAGATTGTATATTGCTGCAACTGCAAAACAATTAAACTGGTCAACGCCAGGAAAGGACAGAAGCCAGTATAAATCTCTCCCTTTAAAAGCAGAAGTATGACCTGCTAACGAACCAAACCCTATGCTATTTGAGCTAATTGTTTTTAAGATCAGATACACATTCACGCACACACACTGTAGTGAATGCAAAACACTGCTCTGTATAACAAAGGAGGCATTAATACAGCATTCAGAAGAAGATATCCCAACATGTGCTGTTCCAAAAATAAGCTCAGCTAGAGTCGGGTAATCACCACTCAAACTACTTTCTCCCATTCAGGTGTGTGTCAATAGAACTGAACAAGCAGTACCATAGAGTCATAGAGATGTACAACATGGAAACAGACCTTTCGGTCCAAGTTAGATTAGATTCCCGCCAGTGTGGAAACAGGCCTTTAGGCCCAACAAATCCACACCAACCCTCCGAAGAGTAACCCACCCAGACCCGTTTCCCTCTGACTAATGCACCTAACTCTATGGGCAATTTAGCCAATTCATCTGACCTGCACATCTTTGGACTGTGGGAGGAAACCGGGGCACCCAGAGGAAACCCACACAGACACAGGGAGAATGTACAAACTCCACACAGACTGTCGCCCAAGGTTGGAATTGAACCTGGGTCCCTGGCACTGTGAGGCAGCACTGCTAACCACTGAGCCACCATGCCCTCACCACACCACCCCCACACCCCACACCCCCAGTCCAACTCGTCTATACTGACCAGATATCCTAACCTAATCCAGACCCATTTGCCAGCACTTGGCGCATATCTCTCTAAACCCTTCCTATTTGTATACCCGTCCAGGTGTCTTTTAAATGTTGCAATTGTACCAGCCTCCACCACTTCCTCTGGCAGCTCATTCCGTACATGTACCACCCTCTGTGTGATAAGGTTGCCCTTTAGAACTCTTTTATATCTTTCCCCTCTCACCCTAAACCTATGCCCTCAAGCTCTGGACTCCCCCACCCAAGGAAAGCGACCTTGTCTATTTACCCTATCTATTCCCCTCGAGATTTTATAAACCTCTATAAGGTCACCCCTCAGCCTTCGATGCTCCAGGGAAATCAGCCCCAGCCTATTCAACCTCTCCCTGTAGCTCAAATCCTCCAACCCTGGCAACATCCTTGTAAATCATTTCTGAACCCTTTCAAGTACAATGAACAGGAATTTTATTTTGCTTAAATACATTTTCATACTTTGTATGACCCGTGGTTTTCAACCAATTTTTGATTAAGAAACCCTGTAATACATTTTTAAAATTCTGATAATCCCCAACTCCCCTCCCCTCACACCCCAGTGGAGAGGCCAGTTTAATAATAATATCACTGGAATAGTAATTCAGACCAATGTTCTATGGATGGGTGTTCAAATCCTGCAATTAAAAAAACACACACTGAATTTTTCTTTAAATTTCAATTAATGGAATTAAGCCAATCTAATGGTGACAATTGTGAGTGATCATAAAAACTCACCTGATGCCCTGTAGGCAAGGAAATCTGCCATCTGTACCTGGTCTGGCCTACATGTGGCTCCAGCCCCACAGCAATGCGGGTGACTGGGTGAGAGGATAAAGGTTTAAAAAGGAACCTGAGGGGCAATCCTTTCGCACAGAGGGTGGTTCGAGCTTTTTTTTTAAATTCATTCACGAGACAAGGGGGTCACTGACCAGGCCAGAATTTATTGCCCATTGCTGTGTGGAACGAACTGCCAGAGGAATTGGCAGATGCAGGTATAGGTACAATATTTAAAAACCATTTGTACAGGGACATGAATAGGAAAGGTTTAGAGGGATATGGGCCAAACTCAAGCAAATGGGACTAGTTTAATTTGGGAAATCTGGTCAGCATGGACATGTTGGACTGAAGGGTCTGTATCCATGCTGTATGGCTCCAAACTGTCCTCTGAAATGGTCAAACATGCCACTCACTTCAAGGGCAGTTAAGGATGTCCAGTTGCACACGTGTACGTACGTGTACACACACACACACACACTGCAAGAAACAAGGTACCACATTAAAAGCTGGCCACTGTGATCAATCTACATATGTACAGTTGCATTCAAGTAAAGCTTCAGATCCACTTCTGAAAAGTTGCATACCACAAACCATTTTTCTTGTATCTCAAAAAGCACCGTGAAAAGCTGATGGGCTTTCATGTTAATGAATCAGCACAGATGTGTGGTCAGACTGATACAAATAAAGTGAAACAGAAACGAAGACCAAAATAAATAATGCAGTAAATTAACATGCCAATATTTTTTAATAATGGGTTTTCAATAACTCTTGTAAAATTTGGTACAATCTTCACTGTCTGAAACCCTGTAAGGGATGCTTATACAACCACTGGGTTCAGAGGATGATGGCTGAAAATCCATATTGTAGACACAGTGTGGTTTGTGTCTGATCGACAGCACAGTGGGTTGTCAGTCACATCACCACAGACCTTGCCCTGTTGTCTGTTATGTTGATACACTCAGAATGGTCCACCAGTGAAATACCTACTGCATGAACACTGTGCGACCACATTGTGCATACAGGTTGTTCTCCAATAATACTCATTTCGTAAAATGTTGCAAAATTGTGTAAGACATTGGTGCGGCTGCATTTAGAATACTGTGTACGGTTCTGGTCACCACATTACCAAAAGGATGTGGACATTTTGGAGAGGGTGCAGAGAAGGTTTACGAGGATGTTGCCTGGTATGGAAGATGCCAGCTATGAAGAGAGGTTGAGTAGGTTAGGTTTGTTTTCATGAGGAAAAAAAGGAGATTCGGGGGGGGACTTGATTGAGGTCTACAAAATCGTGAAGGGTATAGACAGTTAGATAAAGATAAGCTTATTTCCCCCCATGGTGAAGGATTCAATAATGAGAGGTCACACTATCAAGGTGAGAGGTGAAAAGTTTAAAGGGGATACACACAGCAAGTACTTCACATAGAGGGTGGTGGGTGTCTGGAACACGTTGCCAGCAGAGGTGGTAGAGGCAGGCATGGTAGATTTATACCATGCATAAGTACCATGCAACAGATGCATAAGTAGGTGGGGA
Source organism: Chiloscyllium punctatum (assembly GCF_047496795.1). Classification (NCBI taxonomy): domain Eukaryota; kingdom Metazoa; phylum Chordata; class Chondrichthyes; order Orectolobiformes; family Hemiscylliidae; genus Chiloscyllium; species Chiloscyllium punctatum. The sequence goes on from NC_092751.1 coordinate 101,391,643, forward strand.
GCAGAGGGGTACAGATGCATAGGAATTGGACGACAGGTTTAGACAGTGGATTTGGATCGGCTCAGGCTTGAAGGGCTGAAGGCCCTGTCCCTTGTCAACACGTTTTGGCCATAACACGATTGGCGAATCGGAGAATCATTTTTATTTTAAATGCAAACTTTTAAAAGCATGTGTTGGCTATAATGTGATTACATTGCCAACAATTTAAGCGCATTTGTATAGCGTGGTGTCACGTAAAGAATTGCAACATTTAAAAGGCATTTGGATGGGTATATGAATAGGAAGGGTTTGGAGGGATATGGGCCGGGTGCTGGCAGGTGGGACTAGATTGGGTTGGGATATCTGGTTGGCATGGATGAGCTGGACCGAAGGGTCTGTTTCCGTGCTGTACATCTCTATGACTCTATAATAGCAGAACTACCTGGATTCCCATGGTTGCCCCTGCCCTCGGTCATGATTTCAAGTCCTACCCCCAGAAAGCTGAACTCTCAGTGCATCACTGAACATAAGAACTAGGAGCAGGAGTAGGTCATTCAGTAAGAGCACGGCTGAAGTTTTTGTGGCCTCAGCTGCTTCACTTACCCACCCAATTAACGTAACCCTCAATTCCCTTGGATTTTTAAGGATCAATCTTTGCCTTAAAAACATGCAATGAGGTAACTTCGACTGTTTCACTGGACAGAGAATTCTACAGATTCACAACCCGAAAGGCGAAGAGATTCCTCCTCAACTCAGCCCCAAATCCGCCCCCCCCCCCCATTATTTTGAGGTTATGTCCTCTGTTTCTAGTTCGTTGAAGGAGCACACACAGTCAGAGGCGCCCTCTTTCAGATTAGATTAGATTAGATTAGATTCCCTAATAGTATGGAAATAGGCCCGACAGCAAGTCCAACCAACCCTCCAAAGAGTAACCCACCCAAACCCATTCCCCTATCCTATATTTACCCCTGACTAATGCACCTAACACTATAGGCAATTTAGCATGGCCAATTCACCTAACCTGCACATCATTTTGGACTGTGGGAAGGAACCAGAGCACCCGGAGGAAACTCACGCAGACACAGAGAGAATATGCAAACTCCAGTCGTCTGAGTTGGGAATTGAACCCAGGTCCCCGACGCTGAGAGGCAACACTGTGCTAACCACTGAGCCACCGTGCCACCCCTTTCAGGTGAATATATCTCATGGTACTGCAGGCAAGTAGCTCTGAGGTAGGGGGGCGGTTGATACCCAACTGCACCCATCACACACTTCTCATCAACCCATCCTGCCCAATACTGAACCACAGGCAACATTTAACATAGATACCCAGTTAGTAACTTCAGTGTGACCTAACTGCTTGCAACTCAGCTGCCACTGTTTCATGATTTACCATCTCATCTCAAACATGGAAACCAGCGAAGAGGATAATTACTTCATACAGATTACAAGCATAAAACCGAGCCGGAGGTCTCTTGTGGCACAGCGGCAGTGTCCCTACCTCTGAGCCAGAGGCCCGGTTTTAAGTCCCACCTCCTCCAGAAGGTGGATTAGAAAATATCTAAAGTCAGCCCTGAGTTTGTGGCACACAGTGGGTAGTGTCCCAACCTCTAGGTCAGGGTTCAACACTCACCTGTCCTGAAATCTTTCACATCACGCCCGGACAAGTTAATGAAATGTACTTTTACGAAAAATATCAACTCCCCCGCCCCATTGTGAGAGCAATTGAGCTATCCAGGCTTCTGCCAGGGATATGTAAAGCTTCTGCAGCATAGAAACATTGGTCTGTACTCACTGGAACAGATGAGATTCTCAGGATGGATAAATGCAGAAAGGGTATTTCCTCCGGTGGGGTATTCTAGGACATAATCTTAGAGGAAGCTGTTGCACATTTAAGACATTGATGAGGAGGAATCTCTTCTCTCCGACGGTAGGGAGTGTGTGGAATTCTCTACTGCAGAGAGCTCTCCAGGCTGGGTCATTAGGTGTTTTTAAGGACCAGGTAAAAGTGAGGACTGCAGATGCTGGAAATCAGAGTCTAGATTAGTGTGGTGCTGGAAAAGCACAGCAGGTCAGGCAGCATCCGAGGAGCAGGAGAAGAAAAATCGACATTTCGGGCAAAAGCCCTTCATCATGACTGAAGGCAGGGTGCCTCCAGAGTGAAGAAATAAAAGGGAGGGGGGTGGGGGGTGGGGAGAAGGTAGCAAAGAGTACAATGGGTGGGTGGGGGTGGGGATGAAGGTGATAGGTCAGACAGGAAGGTGGAGCGGATAGACGAGAAGGAAGATTGGCAGTTTTTAAGGACCAGACGAATTTTTTAACCACTAAGGGAACAGAGGGTTATGTGGAAAAAAGGCAGGAACATGAGTGGAGGGCAATCTCGGTGAATGGCAGAGCAGACTCAATGGGATGAATGGCCTACTCATGCTCCTACATCTAACAACGCAGAACATAAGGAGGAATAGACCATTCGACCCATCATTCCTGCACTGCCATCCGATAGGAGCATGGCTGATAATCCATTTGAACGTAGTACAGGCAGTTCTGGTCTATAACGCGATTGAGGAGCTGTGGTCGATGTTTGGACAATGCACACTTTCTACTGAATGAGTATAGTGATCTTCTACAATGGGATTCTCAATAGCAGCTTTCCGTAACGTGGTTTTCTAGAGCACAGGGCTGCAGAGGTACACAACCATCACATTATAGGAGACCAACCTGTGCTCCTCCTCTCTCCCTAGCCCCTCAACAGTTTTAGCGTTTAAAAACCTATTTCTCTCTTCAACATATTCAGTGACTGGGCCTCAGAACGTTGTACAATACAGAGTTCCAAAGATTCACCAATCTCAGTGAAATCATCGTCCATAATTATAAATTATATATTACAGCTACACATTATGCAAGTAATGTATTGAAATTATGACAAAATTTATGCTCACATCCTTAACAATAAATCAGTAAAATTTCTGTAAGCAGAGTCAAAGACCTGAATTTATTGCCCGTCTATAACTGCCTTCGAGAGGGTGAAGAGCAGAATTGAGAATTCAACTGCCCTTTATAAACGGCAATTAAGAATTATTAGAATTAGCTTTATTGTCACATGTACTCAAAGGTTCATCAGTTGCCACCTACAGCACCATTTTAGGTTCAAAGGTACCTCGGTACAGCTTCTTCAGATACAAGATCTTAAAGAATAGAGAAATTGTAAAGTCCAGCAGACGTTCAGAACAATAAGTTTTCCAACCCAGACCACATTGGCACTTCGCCTCCATCCACACTGACCCTTGACCTCAGGCTGCGCCAGGCTTCATCGTGAGGTTCATGAGGCTGGTAGACCACGATGAGGCCATTCCAAGGCAACAGACCAGCACGTGGCACCAGAAGACTGCCACACTGGGCTGAGAGCACGCCACGTTTGGTCAGGGAATTGGAGAATTCAAGATCGGGAGTCACATATAAACTAGACCAGGTAAGGGTGTCAGACTTCCCTTTCAGGGCATTAGTAGTCCAGGTGAATTCTTACAGTAACCTAGTGGCCACAAGGTCACCATTATTGATAGTGGCTTTATTTACAATTTAGATTTAATGAACTGAATGTAAATTTGGCTCAGTTTAAAAACAGCTGCCATGGTGTCAAATATGTACATGTCACTGGATTATTAGCCTGGGAACATAAGCACTGCACCACCATGCTGTCCGAGTTAGTTTCAGAGAATCGAAGTGTTAGACATCAAAAACACCAGAGAAAAGTCCCCCATGCCTACAGATAGAGAGATAACTACAATTGCACTGACAACTGCTCTCAGAGAAACAATTACTCCAGGGTTTTATTCTGCAACATTTAAGGCTCAACATTTCCAAAGTAAAGACAGTTTTATTCTTCAAGTTATTACTGGGTTTGATTGGACATAATCATGAAACCATGAAAATGACAGGATCAACCAGTATGAGATGGCAATAGTAAAGGAATACATTTGACATCTACATTCACATTGGTTTCGTTTTAGTAAAAATATGGAAGATTGCTTAGTTCAGAGACTAAACACCCCAACCAGAAAGGGTATGGAGAATTATAGAATCATAGAATCATTCCCATTGAGTCCACACTGGCCCTCCGAAAAGCATCCCACCCAGACCCACCCCTCTACCCTATCCCCGTAACCCCGAATTTCCCAAAGCTCATCCACCCATCCTGCACATCCCTGTATATTATGAGCAATTTAACACAGCCAATCCAGCTAATATCGAACCAGTCTCCCTGACTCAGTGAGGCAGCAGTGCTAACCACTGTGCCACCCATGTCAGTGTGTCAGAGTAGCAATGTGCAAGATATTCCTCTTACTTGTCAAGAATCCGTAAGAGTTTTAAAAACAAAAAAAGATGAAGATTTGATGTTTGTAAAGGATTTTTTTTAAAAAAAGTATGTGTGGCAAAGGATAAAGTGAACAGCTTTGTCCTTTGGAATGATTATAATTAGCTTTATTGTCACATCTACTCAGTGAGAAGTTTAAAAGTTGCCACCTACAGTTCCATTTTAGATACAAAAGGTACCTAGGTACAGCTTCTTCAGATACAACATCTGAGAGAATACAGAAATTAAAAAGTCCAGCATTGCAAACCATAAGAACAAATGCCGATGGGCCCATTTTCTGCTGCAAAGTCATGTAACAGATAGATGATTGGTGACCAATGGAGAAAATATTTTCCAATCAATCAATTATCTTTTATTTTCTAGATATTGAAGAAATTAAGGTGCCAAGAGATAAGGTGGGGAAATAGGACTGAAGATGATCATCCATATTTGAGGTGAATAACAGAGCCAAATGGCCGACTCCCATTCCTATATTCCTCTGTTTCCATATTATTAGGACTGAAATCCTTCACCTAATTAAGATCCAGATTTTAATTCACAATAATTAAAAAGAGAGAATTTCAAAAGCAAGATCGTTCCAATTTAGAAGTTTGTAAAGTTAGTTTTTTTTTTAATATTCATTTTGTGGGATGTGGGTGTCCCAGGCTAGGCCCAGCAATTATTGCCCATGAAGGCTGCATTTAAGGCAGCCTTCACACCTCCAAAGATCACAAACTCAGATTTTGTCGGTGTCTGCCGCTCTGAACATGAAATCAAGAGAAGGAATGCAGCGTGCTTCAAAACTGGCACCAACTTCATCCCTCTGCTATTCTGAATGACGACAGATTCATTTATCCAGTACTGAGGAGGTTGGTTAAATAGAGGAGTTAATTAATGCAAAGTGCTGTTGCAAAACTAGTGTATTTATAGGATAATTCAAAAGATTTCCAGCCTCGGGCCAATGTCTGTGTGGAGTTTGCACATTCTCCTCGTATCTGCGTGGGTTTCCTCTGGATGTCCCGGTTTCCTCCCACAATCCAAAGATGTATAGGTCGGGGTGGATTGGCTATGGAAAATTGCCCCATAGTGTCCAAGGATGTGTAGGTGGACGAGCCATTGGAAATGCAGGGTTACAGGGTTGGGGGTGGGACGTTCTTCGGAGGCTCAGCATGGAGTCGATGGGCTGAATGGCCTGCTTCCACATTGCAGGGGTTCTATGAGCTTATTGCAACTTAGGTTTGGTGCTAGTGTCCCCACCTCTGAGCCAGGAGGCCAAAGTTGAAGGCCCACCTGTTCCTGAAGTGCATCATAACATCCATGAACAGGTTGATGGGAAAATATCAAAAAGCAAAGAGACCCAGAAACAGATGTAAATCCATCATTTTGCAAGTACAAACGCTACCTGCACCATCACTGAGCTCCAATCATCTTTCCTTAGATACCACACTCCAACAATACCAGCTCAACATACTTCCAGGTAAGCTGTTCCCTTCAGAACATGGCAAATCCATCACATCCCCTCTGCTTCTTCTGCTAAATTACCCCGATGCTGTGGGCAATGTTAATCATCCTATTCAAATGTGTTACAGCACATATCTGCTTGAGGTGGGACGATGACCCGAACCTTCTAACCCAGAGGTAGGGACACTACCACTGATCCTTTCTACCTTAAATCGGACCTGTCTGGTCAACAATCCATCAGTCAGGTGAGACTGTTTCTCCTCACTTGGTCTCGCAAAACCACTCAAGACTCTAAAGATCTCTACTGAATCTTCACTTAAATCTCTCTGCTCCAAATTTCTTCAAAGCCACACTCTCCTTCTCTGAAGGCTTTGACATCCTTCCTAAAGTACAGTCAAGGCACAACACAGCAGATGAGGCCTAATGGTCGAGTTGTTTAGCATCTAATCCACACTCCACTGATAAAGCCAGGGGGAGAAGGCCTCTTCTGGCAAGGTCTATACCTCTCAACCATAAACTTTGGAGAAACTCAGCAGGTCTGGCATCACCTGTGAAGAGAAAGCAGCGCTAATATTTCACATTGAGTGACCCTTCCTTAAAACTCTGTCGGAGACAGGAACAGAATTTCTTCAATGTGGACATGCTGAGAAGAGATGTGGCAGTGAGCTAATACTAAATCAAAACCGAAGGAACTTGCGATAGTCTTTACAGCATCCACAGTTCTTTCAGTTTTTATTTAGTTCTCAATCGTAAGGCTTAATTCCCTGGGCTTAATTCCTACCCGCTCCAGGCGTGTGTGATAACACCTCTGAACAGATTGATTAAAATAATTCTGAATGATTTCCAAAACAGCATTCCCAGTTTGTCCTGTCATATTCATAGAACAAAGAACAGTACAGCGCAGGAACAGGCCCTTCGGCCCACACCACTGTGCCAACACATGACCCTCTTTTAAACTAAAAAACCCTTTTGTCTGCTCATGGTCCATATCTCTCCATTCCCTGCCTGTTCACGTCTCCGTCAAGATGCCTCTTCAACGTTGTTACTGTATCTACCTCCACCACCTCGTCTGGCATCGCATTCCAGACACTTACCACCCTCTGTGTAAAAATACTGCCTCTCACATCTCCTTTAAACATTCCCCCCCTTTACCTTAAACCTCTGTCCCCTAGTAACTAACATTCTCTGCTCTGGGAAAGAAGACTACAAATATCCATGCCTCTCGTAATTTTGTAAACCTCCAACAGGTCACCCCTCAGCCTCTGAAGTTCGGCTGGAACCAAACTGAGTTTGTCCAATCTCCAAATACCCTCCAAACCAGACAACATCCTGGTAAACCCATCCCTGTACCCTCTCCAAAGCCTGCATACAATTCTGGCAGTGCGGTGACCAGAACTGTATGCAATGGGTATACGTAAAGACATCACTCCAGTACACATCAACACATGGACATACAGTTATGAGCCTACAGACCAGGAACAGGCCATTCGGCCTGGCAGCCTGTCAAAGCTATTTTGCTATTCAGTAAGTTCATGGTTGACCTGGTTACTCCACATCCCCACCTGCCCTTCACAGCCTTTCACTCCTCGTTTATCAGGATGAAACCAAACTCTGCCTTGAAAACATTCATGGCTCAGGTTCCCACTACCCTGAGAGGGAAGAGAAAGAGGAGAATGTTGACTTGCTCACTGAGCTGGTAAGTTTGTTCTCTGACATTTCATCACCATGCTAGGTAACATCAGCAGTGTGCCTCTGGTGAAGCGTTGGTGTTCTGCCCTGCTTGCTATGTGCGAGTCTGGGTCTGCTGAGGTTGGTGGTGTCATTGCTGGTTCTGTCTCTTAGTGGTTGGTATATGGGGTCCAACAGTGCATGTTTATTAATGGAGTTCTGGGTTGAGTGCCAGGCTTCCGGGAATTCCCGTGCATGTCTGTTTTTATTGTCCTAAGGTGGACACATTTTCCCAGTCGAATCGGTGCGCTCCACTGTCCATGTGCTTGGATACAAGTGATAGCTGGTCATGTGGCTTGGTGACTAGTTAGCATTCGCGTACCCTGGTGGCTAATCTCAAAACACTTTCAATTCTCTGGGGAAGGAAAACAGTCTCCTCACCGCTGCTTCAATGGGTGATCCGTTCTGTTTGAAGTAGTCACCTCTGGGTCTAAATTCTACCACAAAAGGAGTTGGCTCAGTAGTTAGCACTGCTGCCTCACAGAGCGAGGGATCCGGGTTCAATTCCAGCCTCGGGCAACTGTCTGTTTGGAGTTCATACATTCTCCCAGTGTCTGTATGGGTTTCCTCCCACAGTCCAAAGATGTGTCAGCTGGGTGGATTGGCTGTGGGAAATTGCCCATAGTGTCCAGGGATATGCATGCTAGGTGAGCCATGGGAAATGCAGGGGAGGGGGTTGGGTCTGGATCGGATGCTCTTCAGAGGGTTGGTATGAACTGAATGGCCTGCTTCCACACTATAGGAATTCTAACATTCTTTCCATATCGACTATGCCAATATCCCTCCAGCTAAAATAATACAGCATGCTTCCAGATCCAGAGTGTTAGTTGACAGAAAACATTTATTTATTCCTGGGTCTGAAGCTATGCAGGAAAAAGTGACTTTGAGAGTGTTGGTTTGTTACTGGCTCAAGAGCAAGGAGGGTGGAAAATGAATCAGGATTTTTCAGCAAGTCATAACTGATAACATGGTCCCCTCTTCCCAACTGCATCAAGTTACAGGTGATGGCCTTAGAATATCAAGGCAGGAGCCTCCCTTTCACCACCATCCCTCCACCCCCCCCCCCCACCCCCCCAAGCCTGTCCCATAATTCTGACAGGTCATGGTGGATTGAGATTGCACTCCAGAAGGGCCACAATGGGCAATTGGACTAGTCAGACAGCCATTACAATGCATAGTGAACCTTGACAGTGCAACCCAGGGGACGGAACCCTGCTTGTGTTTAGATACCACATGCACTTGCTCACCTTTAATGTTGCTGGTTTGAGGGTTTACAAAAGGAGCTGTCACCCCATAGGTGGGGAAGTTTCCAAATCAGAGACACCAGGATTAGCCATTCTCAGCAGAGCGAGTGAGACACACCAACCAAGAAACTAGGGACTCAATATGTTACGACTTGTGCATAGAGTGGAGCATCAGGGACTACAAGAGTGGCCAAAGACAATTACCTTTTTGAGAAGAGGAACTGAACAGATTTCCCAAAAACAGAATTCCTTTTCTCTGCTGCATATGGTGCCGAGTGCCAGGCAGCTCAAACCAGAAACAGAACTTAACCACCTCCCATTGATATTCAATGGCATCATCTTTGTGGAGTGTCCCTACTATCAACACCTCAAGGGTTGCCAGTTTTTTATTTAGTAAACCAGATGGGTTTTTCCCACAATTAACAATGACTACACGGTCTTCATTAGATTTTTTTTTGTAAAACTGAATTTCCAATATCTGCCATGGTGGGATTTGAACCTGGGTCCCCAGAACATTACCTGGGTCTCAGGATGAATAGAAAGTGATAATACCATTATCTATCTAAACTCAATGTTGAGGAGCTGGTGTTGGACTGGGGTGTACAAAGTTAAAAATCACAACACCAGGTTATAGTCCAACAGGTTTATTTGGAAGCACTAGCTTTCAGAGCGCTGCTCCTTCATCAGGTAGCTGTAGAGCAGGATCATAAGACACAGAATTTATAGCAAAAGATTACAGTGTCATGCAACTGAAACAATATATTGAGCAAGATTGATTAGATTAGATTCCCTACAGTGTGGAAACAGGCCCTTTGGCCCAACAAGTCCACACCGACCCTCCGAAGAGTAACCCACCCAGTCCCATTTCCCACTGACTAATGCACCTAACACTATGGGCTATTTAGCACGGCCAATTCAACTGACCTGCACATCTTTGGACTGAGGGGGGAAACCGGAATACCCAGAGGACACCCACGCAGACATGGGGAGAATGTGCAAACTCCAGACAGTTGCCTGAGGCTGGAATCGAACCTGGGACCCTGATGCTGTGTGGCTGCAGTGCTAACCACTGAGCCACTGTTGCTGTTAAGTCTTTCATCTTTTAGAATGGGATGCAGGTTTCCGTTCATTGACATGTAAATCCAAGAACTTCTTTTCAGTCGCATTCTCAAGACAACTTAAGGTTTTATTTAAAAAAAGGTGCTCAGACAATGTATTAAAAGGTGTGAGGTTAGATTCTGTCTGTATCCCAATCTTGAATCAGACTGGTTCTACCTCCATGGATTGACTGCCTGCAGATTGCTATCTAGGCTTGACAAGTGTTCAACAACAAAAGGTTTCTCAAGTCACATTTGGCTCTATTGTTGGTCACCTTTAACATGACAAACTATTAAATTATGCACAGACCCCTCAGGTTATGAAACCTAAATCAGCAAAAGTACTTTTGCATTATTTGATAAGTCCCTCACCTGTGGCCGTTCATTCAAATGTAACATTGAAGGAGCTCGTGCAGTTTCCAAAGTTGATTTGACCGGATAAAAATAATCGGAGGGGCTCAGATGGCTTAAAAGTAAAAGATACTTCCATGACTTGCACCACAAACAAACATCACCAAAGCTGATATCAATACAACAGAAAAATGCTGGCAATACTCACTTGTTCAGGCAGCATCTGTAGAGAGGGAAGCAGGATTGACATTTCAGATTCTATTAAAAAAGTCACAGACTTGAAACGTCAACTGTTTCTCTCTCTCCACAGACGCTGCATGAGCAGCTGAGTGCTTCAAGCAGTTTTGTTTTTAATCCTGATATCAGGTTTGTGGTGGACCAGAGAGAAACACAATTAACCTTTCAGGTCTGTGACTTCTGTTAGAACTTGAAATGTCAATTCTGCTGCCCTCTCCACAGACACGGGCTAAACAACTCAAATATGTTCTGTCTTTACTTACTTAAATAAAAGTCCTACCAGAGCATAGGGCTGCTGTCTCATTAGAGAGTTTAACCCGAGTATCACCACACCTCAGGCAAGGAGAGAGATTGAGAATTACAGTCCTTTATGGTAACTTCAGCTGGCGTGGGAATTGAACCCATGCTGTTGGCATCACCCTGCTTTGCAAACCAACTGAGCTAACTGACCTCCCAATTACTTATAAACACATCAGCAGTACCCTACTGTTTGATAAAACCTATAACCCATAGCCTGTTTGACGCTGGATTGAACAGGATGAGAGCATACAAGCAAACCTCCAATTGATGGAGCAAATTTAAAAAGTTTTATGAAGTCTTTCAAAAGAGGATCAATTATCTTCATGGGATTTCCTCATGTTAAAGGTGGCATTTTCCAACAACAGTTTTGCAGTCAGATCTTGCTCCAGTTTAACTGAATAAATTTAGAGTACTGATGCATTTTAAAGCATGTCAGCAATCTTGAAGCTGTAAAGTAAATTATTCTACACTTCAAAAACAACACTCATTGCATAATGAATTTCTTGTGTTATTATGGCTTTGGTAATTCTCTATCAAGAGCCGCTTGTTGCAATGTAGCCTGACATTTCGCAAAATAAAGTCTTGCAATCTTCTTGAGGGATACAAAACAACTTCTGTGTTCCATCTATTACAGTAACTGCATTCTCAGTAGCACACCACAACAACAACTTGCATTGATATGGCACTTACAATGTGATACTGGAGCACCCAAGGCACATCACATAGGCTGCTACCAAGCAAAACCTAGCCCTGAACCCCGAATGAGATAGAAGAACATGCCACCAAAACCTTGGTCAAAGAGGGAGTTTTAATCTTCTGAAGAGTAGGGCAGCACGGGGGCTCAGTGGTTAGCACTGCTGCCTCACAGTGCCAGAGACCCGGGCTTGATTCCAGCCTCGGGCTACTGTCTGTGTGGAGTTTGCACACTCTCCCACGTGTCTGCGTGGGTTTCCTCTGGGTGCTCAGGTTTCCTCCCACAGTCCAAAGATGCGCAGGTCAGGTGAATTGGCCATGCTAAATTGCCCATAATGTTCAGGGACGTGTAGGCTAAGTGGATTAGCCATGGGAAACGCAGGGCGGGGTGGGAATAGGTCCGAGTGGGATGCTTTTCAGAGGGTTGGTCTGGACTCGATGGGCCGAATGACCTGTTTCCACACTGTGAAAGTCCCACCTTCTCAACCTCCGCTCTCACTTGAGACACTGTGACCTTCAGATTAAATCACCACTAACCATCCATCTCTCTCGCTCTCTCTGATGCGAGAGCAGCCCTACACTCTGGAAAGGTGATTGTACCTTTATCTTTACTTTCTTTGCAGTCTCTCTAGAAACAGTTTGCCGCTCCATAAGAAGCTCATCTCAGCCACTGGACAAAAACAAACCAGAAAAGAACTACAGATGCTGTAAATCAGAACGAAAAAAAAAGAAACTGCTGAAAAATCCTCAGCAGGTCTGGCAGCATCTGTGGAGGGAAATCAGAGTTAACGTTCCAGGTCCGGTGACCTTTCTTCAAAACCACTCTGCTGAGTTTTTCCAGCAATTTCTGTTTTTGTTACATCAGTTGGACCCCAATTCCAAAATGGAGAGAAAACAGAGTTAAACTGAGGTCGAGACAGGTCAAAAGGAACATCCAAACCCGCATTTCTTAAAAATCATTTAAAAATCAGGCTGGGCTGGTTTATTGCCTGCCCCTAGTTGCCCCTTGAGAAGGTGGGGGTGAGCTGCCTTCTCGAACCGCTGCAGTCCACCTGCTGTGGGTTGACCCACAATGCCATTAGGGAGGGAATTGCAGGATTTGGATCCAGTGACAGTGAAGGAATGATGATGTATTTCCAAATCAGGAAAGTGAGTGGCCTGGAGGGGAACTTGAAGGTGGTGGTATTCCCTTGTATATGCTGACTTTGTCCTTCTAGATGGAAGTAATTGTGGGTTTGGAAGGTGCTGACTCTGAGCACATTTGGTGATTTTCTGCAGCGCATCTTGTAGATGGTACACACTGCTGCTACTGAGCAGCGATAGTGGAGGGGGGGGGGGGGGTGGAGGGGGGGAGGTGGGGAGTGAGTGCCTGTGGATGTGGTGCCAATCAAGTGGGTTGCTTTGCCCTGGATGGTGTCAAGGAGCTGCACTCATCCAGGCAAGTGGGTAATATTCCACCACACTCCTGACTTGTGCCTTGTAGGTGGTGGACAGGCTTTGGGGAGTCAGGAAGTGAGTTACTCACTGCAGTGTTCCTCGCCTCTGCCTGCTCTTGTAGTCACTGTATTTATGGGGCGAGTCCAGTTGAGTTTCTGGTCAATGATAACCCCCAGGATCTTGATAGTGGGGGATGTAGTTATGGTTGAACAATAATTCTGTACAAAAAAGGGACTTTCTTTGTCACCCAATTTTTGTGGGCAGTGACAGGGTATGAGTAATGAGGAATATTACATCACGTTGGAGACATCACATCCCACACAAGTCGTGTTACAAACTAAAGCACAGCCTCAACAACAAGAGGTCCTGTTTTAACCAAACTCACTGCACATTTCTTTTTAGAAAAATCAAAGTAAAATCTACTTGTGAGAAAAGTTTCTAAAGCAGACTGCACACTGCACTAAAAATTCATTTGGATGTTTCAGAAAGAAAGTCAGCCATTGATTTAGACGCAATAGACAATCACAGCAGTGAAGTCACTCAGGGAGGGGGCTGGGTGAAAGTGTTTAATCAAACTTTTAGCAGGATTTGCGAGCACGTGAACAGTTGACTTTCGACTCTCTGCCAGAAATGTGCGTGTGGTTAGGCAAGATGCAATCAGATGGACCCATGATAAGCAGTTTCTCAGTCATCAGCTAACAAGATCACTTTAAATATACAATTCCCACCCCACCCCCAACACACACACACAGAGTTGCTTTTACTGTACAATATGATCAGTTGCTGTCACATGCGGACCCTGGATCCTTGGAAGTCAGCTGGCCCACAATGGCAAGCAACAGTCATTTCCTGCACAGCAAGATCTCACAAACAGCAATTTACATGAAGAGAGAAAGAGAGAGAAAGAGAGAGAAAGAGAGAGAAAGAGAGAGAAAGAGAGAGAAAGAGAGAGAAAGAGAGAGAAAGAGAGAGAAAGAGAGAGAGAGAGAGAAAGGGAGAGAGAGAGAGAAAGGGAGAGAGAGAGAGAAAGGGAGAGAGAGAGAGAAAGGGAGAGAGAGAGAAAGGGAGAGAGAGAGAGAAAGGGAGAGAGAGAGAGAAAGGGAGAGAGAGAGAGAAAGGGAGAGAGAGAGAGAAAGGGAGAGAGAGAGAGAAAGGGAGAGAGAGAGAGAAAGGGAGAGAGAGAGAGAAAGGGAGAGAGAGAGAGAAAGGGAGAGAGAGAGAGAGAAAGGGAGAGAGAGAGAGAAAGGGAGAGAGAGAGAGAAAGGGAGAGAGAGAGAGAAAGGGAGAGAGAGAAAGGGAGAGAGAGAAAGGGAGAGAGAGAAAGGGAGAGAGAGAAAGGGAGAGAGAGAAAGGGAGAGAGAGAAAGGGAGAGAGAGAAAGGGAGAGAGAGAAAGGGAGAGAGAGAAAGGGAGAGAGAGAAAGGGAGAGAGAGAAAGGGAGAGAGAGAAAGGGAGAGAGAGAAAGGGAGAGAGAGAAAGGGAGAGAGAGAAAGGGAGAGAGAGAAAGGGAGAGAGAGAAAGGGAGAGAGAGAAAGGGAGAGAGAGAAAGGGAGAGAGAGAAAGGGAGAGAGAGAAAGGGAGAGAGAGAAAGGGAGAGAGAGAAAGGGAGAGAGAGAAAGGGAGAGAGAGAAAGGGAGAGAGAGAAAGGGAGAGAGAGAAAGGGAGAGAGAGAAAGGGAGAGAGAGAAAGGGAGAGAGAAAAAGAGAGAGAGAGAAAGAGAGAGAGAAAGAGAGAAAGAGAGAGAGAGAGAAAGAGAGAGAGAGAGAAAGAGAGAGAAAGAAAGAGAAGAAAAGGAAGAAAAGGAAGAAAAGGAAGGAAGAAAGGAAGAAAGGAAGAAAGGAAGAAAGGAAGAAAGGAAGAAAGGAAGAAAGGAAGAAAGGAAAGAAAGGAAGAAAGGAAAGAAAGGAAGGCAGGCAGAGAAGTAGACCCACCGTACAGAGACACACCCCACAGGGAGGTACTGAAGGTTCAAGGAATTCTTTTCACAATGAGTGATCTTTGATGAGGAGCTGTTGCACACTGTACCATGATGTTAAACCAACAATGGGCAAAGGTGCGAGTTTCCACCCCCAGATCAGTGCATGGAGTAACTCCCAAACACATGGTGTTGCTGAAGAGGCTACAGAACAAAATAAAACCCCTGCTTCTCAATCTGAAAACAAACCGCTGTGTGCTTCCCCCAGCAGCTCATCACGAGACAGTGCCAGTGGGAGGTAGACATAGATGTAAGAACGATACCAGGGGGCATGTCATCCAACATCCTCACCTGGCCATTCCTGCATCCTCAATGCTGTCCAATCCTGCAAGCCCCCATTTCATAACATTTCCCCCCCACCCCCCCTGCACTGAGCCAGAATCTAAATCCCTCCTTCCCAGGACAATTACTGCTGACCTTGCTTGTATCACCAACTTCCTGTAATTTTTTTTTAAATAATGAAATGGCAGTGACTTCTAACAGCAGCAGACTGGTTAAAAAGAGACATGGGACATACAGTCAGAGTCACAGGAGATGTACAGCATGGAGACAGACCCTTCGGTCCAACTTGTCCATGCTGACCAGATATCTTAACCTAATCTAGTCCCATTTGCCATCATTTGGCCCATATCCCTCTAAACCCTTCCTATTCATATACCCATCCAAATGCCTCTTAAATGTTGTAATTGTACCAGCCTCTACCACTTCCTCTGGCAGCTCATTCCTGTGTGAAAAGGTTGCCCCTTAGGTCTCTTTTACATCTTTCCCCTCTCACCCTAAACCTACACCCTTTAATTCTGGACTCCCCGACCCCAGGGAAAAGACCATGTCTATTTATCCCATCCATGCCCCTCATGATTTTATAAACCTCTACAAAGTCAAAACTGGCATCAAATAAAACTTTCAAGTTCAGAGGATTTCCTCCCCCTCCACTCAGAGATAACTTATTGCTTCGTGTTCGCAAATCACCAGAAACATCGCGCTCAGCAATTTTACAAACTGGAATAGAAACTCTGGGCACCTCCAACTCAACTGCGGATGACATGCAAATAAAGTGTTTCGACAGCTTGCTTACAAAACTGTACCTTAGTGATTGATGAATCACACGCTTGTTTATTTATTTAATCTTAAAAACAGAGGAGGGGGGAGGCACTGGTATAGTGGTAATATCACTGGGCCAGGAACCTCAAACTAACGTTCCTGGGATATTTGAAACACAGAAAAATCGGTGCAGTATGAGGCTATTCGGCCCTTCGAGCCTGCATCACCATTCAATATGATCATGGCTGACCATGCAATCTCAGTATCTCATTCCCCCTCTCTTCACTAACCCATCATCCCTTTAGCCACAAGTGGGCCACGCCCAGCTCGCTCTTGAATATATCTTATGAACTGACCCCCAACAGTTTCCTGTGGGCTAGAATTTCACAGGTTCACAACTCTCTGGGTGAAGAAATTCTTCCTCATCTCAGTCCTGAATGGCTTACCCCTTCTCCTTAGATTGTGACCCCTAGTTCTGGACTTCCCCGACATTGGGAACATTCTTCCTACATCTAGCCTGTCCAGTCCCATCAGGACCTTTGAAATCAGTAAATATTCTGGATGACCATGTCAATCACTGTATGCACTCTAAGTCACTAGGGCAGCACGGTGGCTCAGTTGGTTAGTACTGCTGCTTCACAGCACCGGGGATCTGGGTTCGATTCCACCCTCAGGTGACTGTCCATGTGGAGTTTACACATTCTCCCACTGTCTGTGTGGGTTTCCTCTGGGTGCTCCAGTTTCCTCCTGCAGTCCAAAGATGTGCAGTTTAGGTGGACTGGCCAAGGAAAATTGCCCATAGCGTTCAGGGACGTGTAAGTTAGATGCATCAGCCATGGGAATAATGCAGGGTTTCAAGGTCTGGGTGGGACTCTCTACAGAGGGTTGGTGTGGAATTGTTTCCATGCTGTAGGGATTCTATGGTAATTCTAAAACTAATGTCCTTTAGGAAGGAAATCTGCCATCCTTACCGGGTCTAGCCCACATGTGACTCCAGACCCATGGTAATATGGTTGCTGGTTGGCTGAAACAGTCAAAGCCAATTATGGATGGGTAATAGGTAAAAATTCCCAGTGAAGGGCTTTTGCCCAAAACATTGATTTTCCTGCTCCTCAGATACTGCCTGCCCTGCTGTGCTTTTCCAGCCCCACACTCTTGGCTCTTATCTCCAACATCTGCAGTCCTCACTTTCGCCATGGGTAAATATTGACCATGCCATCAAAGAATTTTTTTTTTAAATTGGATTTGACACTAATGCCACTTGCCTCTCAGATGGGAAGTGGAAAGGACAACGTTTTGGGCTGCATGCCCGGGACCAGGGGAGTGAGTGGGTAACCTTTGAGACACCGCAATAAATTGCAAACTAGTGCCAAACCCTTTTAAATCAGAAGCAACCCAGTAATTCACAGGCAAGAGACTGTGCTGCAATAGGTGACAGACCAGACCAGGAACCTCTGGCTGATGACAATAAATAACACCTGAAGCAACTAACACAGCATCTCTGTTACCATCTTTTTTTACCGTGGGAGCTCTCCCCTCTGCATTCATACAGTTCTAGAGATGCACAGCGTCAGGTGTTAAGGGAGTGACCAGGCATCAATGAGGGTTTCACCAATTTCCTCATTTTCCCCTCCCTCCACCTTACTCTAGTTCCAACCTTCCAGCTCAGCACTGTCCACATGACCCACCCCATTTGTCCATCTTCCTTCCCACCTATCAGCTCCACCCTCCCCTCCGACCTAACACCTTTATCCCCATCTCCATCCACACTCAGCTACCTTCCCCCAGCCCCAACCCCCTCCCATTTATCTCACCACCCTGGAAGCTCCCTGCCTCATTCCTAATGAAGGGCTTTTGCCCAAAACGTCGATTCTCCTGCTCCTTGGATGCTGCCTGACCTGCTGTGCTTTTCCAGCATCACACTCAACAGATATCCTAACCTATCCCATTTGCCAGCATTTGGCCCATATCCCTCTAAGCCCTTCCTATTCATATATCCATCCAGGTGCCTTTTAAATGCTGTAATTGTACCAGGCTCCACCACTTCCTCTGGCAGCTCATTCCATACACCCTTTGATCATTCACAGTTTGGTGGGTTCACAGATGCCATTGGATTGCTGGTCATACTGGAGTTTGCCAGCCCTAATTGGCACCAGGATCATAAAACAGGTCCACAAACTGCTTTACTCAAAGAGACAAGCCTGAGGTTTACTAGCTGTCAGCCCGACATCGTCCCTTCCATCACAGACCACTGGGTATCGATTAAACTCCTCCTGACTCGGGATCAATGAAAGAACCCATATCTATACAGAGTGTACCTACACGACATGGTAGCTCAGTGGTTAGCACTGCTGCCTCACAGCGCCAGGGACCCAGGTTCGATTCCAGCCTCGAGCGATTGTCCATGTAAACTTTGCAAACTCTCCCTGCGTCTGTGTGGGTTTGTTCCCACAGTCACAAAGATGTGCAGGTTAGGTGGATTGGGCATGGGAAATTGTCCTTAGTGACCAGGGATGTTGATTAGCCATGGTGGGGGGGGGATGCTCTTTGGAGGTTTCGTGTGGACTCGACTGGCTAAATGGCCTGCTTCCACACTGTAGGGATTGTATTCTATGATTCTAGCCAATGGAGCACTAGAAGTGCAAAAAAGGTAAAGTTGCCATTGTCTTATTGGACCATAGGGCTACTCTCAGAGATGACTGTTGGGGTTAACTGTGCCTCAGGTGAAGGGAGAGGTGGAGAAGGTGAGTCCTTCATGCTGACCTCAGGCAGTGAAGGGAAATTGAACCCACGTTGTTGGTGTCACTCTGCATCGCAAACCAGCCGTCCAGCCAAACAAATCAGCTAACCAACTCCCCCATTCTCTCGAATTGGACTCACCACTGCAACGCAGAACAGTTCAAACTGTGGGCTGGAGAAACTTTTCAGGGGAGGGTGGCAAGAGAAAGCGTGAAAATATCAAGCAAAAGACAGACAGCGCGAGACGGATTTGGTACGAGTCGTGAGACATACGAAGGGCTGACCCGTCGCACCGAGGGAGTGGGCACAGTGAAGCTCTGGGAGCTACATGAACATCACCAGCTAATTCCTACTGTTACAGAGTTAGAACTAGGTAAAAACAATGACTGTAGATGCTGGAAACCAGAGTCTAGATTAGAGTGGCACAGGAAAAGCACAGCAGTTCAGGCAGCATCCGAGGAGCAGTAAAATTGACGTTTCGGACAAAAGCCCTTCATCAGGAATACAGGCAGAGAGCCTGAAGGGTGGAGAGATAAGTGAGAGGAGGGTGGGGATGGGGAGAAAGTAGCATAGAGTACATTAGGTGAGTGGGGGAGGGGATGAAGGTGATAGGTCGGGGACGGGGGAGGGAGGAGTGGATAGGTGGAAAAGAAGATAGGCAGGTAGGACAAGTCATGGGGACAGTGCTGAGCTGGAAGTTTGGAACTGGGGTGAGGTGGGCGGGGTGGGGGGGGGGGGGGGGGTTTGGTGGGAAAGGGGAAATAAGGAAACTGTTGAAGTCCACATTGATGCCCTGGGGTTGAAGTGTTCCGAGGCGGAAGATGAGGCGTTCTTCCTCCAGGCGTCTGGTGGTGAGGGAGCAGCGGTGAAGGAGGCCCAGGACCTCCATGTCCTCGGCAGAGTGGGAGGGGGAGTTGAAATGTTGGGCCACGGGGCGGTTTGGTTGATTGGTGCGGGTGTCCCGGAGATGTTCCCTAAAGCGCTCTGCTAGGAGGCGCCCAGTCTCCCCAATGTAGACTGACCACCCACCTTATTAAAAAGAGGCAAATTCCATAAATTTCACTTAAATACCTAAACTCAAAGACAGGCTCTTTAAACAATGTTTGGCCCAGCTCTTGAGTATTATATAAGATTACAATTTAAATGATGGTGGCTAATGAATGATTACTAATCCATTTGAAAGTGGGATACTTGACCAAACAAAAAGGTTTTAAGCATCACTGACAAAGGAAACACCCCAGCTAAATTTGTGCACAGCCAGATCCCACAAACAGCAAGCAATAGAGATGAGGTAATCAGTTTCAGTCTCTTTGGTTGGGAGATCAATACTTGACCTAAACACAAAAGGGGAGGGGTGTGTGGGGGGGCAGTCCTGCATATTTTCACAAGAGTGCCACGATTGGGGGTCCAGCAGAAAGGGTACAGAATTGTAAGTTAGCAAGACCCAGTCGAGCACCCTGACGGAACCCTTGGAGAGATCAGATCGCATCACATCTGCAAGAGATTACACCTGAAACAGTCCTGGATCAGCGTGACTCAACTACTCACGGTGGAAACCGCTGAGTCATTAGGGAAACTGCCGTTATGCTAAAAGTTAACCTAAAGTACATTGCTAAAAGTATATTGCAAACCTAGTCGAGAAGTTCTCCCACAAAACATCGTCTTCCTGAACTCACCGACATTTAACCAAGCAACAGAAGGTGCAAACAATCTTCCACACAGTCAGTCCCAGCACAACTGCAGATGTTTGTAAGATTAGAAGGGGTTTGAGCATAAGTAGACCATTCCACCCTTCGAGTCCGTTCTGCTAGAAAAACATGGCTAATCGGAACGTGGTCTTAAATTCACTTTCATAGAATCCCTACAGTGTGGAAACAGGCTCTTCGGTGCAACAAGGCCACACCGATGCTCCGAAGAGTAATCCACTCAGACCCATTCCCTTACCCTATTGCTCTACATTTCCTGCTGACCAATGCATCTAATCTACACATTTCCAGACACTGTGCGCAATGTCCCATGGCCAATCCACCTGACCTGCACATCTTCGGACTGTGGGAGGAAACCGGAGCACCCACAGGAAACCGATGCAGACACAGGGATAATGTGCAAACTCCACACAGACAGTCGCCCGAAGGTGGGTCCCTGGTGCTGTGATGACATCACCCCTAAACTCCATCGAAACAAGAAGCTCCTCGAGTCCATTTCGAGTTTGTGATCCTTTTCTTTTTGAACTGCCCCATCACCCAGTTCTAGATTCAAGGAAACATATTATTTCGAGGGACTTGACAATATATTTCAATAAGATTACCTCTCCTTCTTCTAAGCTCCAACGTGCACAGACTCAAAATCGGGCTTTCCTTTCTGGACTGCCCCTTCCATTCCAGAAATGAGTCAAGTCAGTTTCCTCGGAATTACAAGCATATCCTTGCTTAAGTAAGGGACCAAAACTGCACATGTAGTCTGGACATTAAAGATCCTCTACAGAGGCAACAACACTTGCTTATTTTTTCTTTACTCCATCCCCTTATCCCAATAAAAAACAACATTTAATTTGCCTTCCAAATTAACTTGCTGTTGCTGCACACACTAACTTTTTCAGATTCGTGTGCAGGAAACCCATTACCCTCTGCACCTCATGGTTCTGCATGTATCTCTGCATTTAAATAATAAGTACGGCTCTGTTCTACTACTCTGCTCCCACGACGGACAAGCTCACTTTATACTCAGGCTTCTGCCCCACTCACCTGACTTTCTGTAACCCCCTTGCAATTTGCTTACAACACAGGTAGTACTGACTCGCTGCAGTGTGCCTTTGGAAGCTGATTGCAATGCACAGCTAATCCCGCCGCCCCACTCCCTCCTGAACCTACACCTTCCTCTGTTTCAAGCATTTCTCTGGTTTTCCCCTTAGGGCGATACTCCATTGCTCTCTCGCTCTCCGCTGTGGCCAAATAGAATCTCCACATTCCTAAAATGTTTGACATGAATTTGACAAACCGAACTCATCGTGTAAATGCATCAGCGCAGATCAAATGCGTACTTTAAAAAGGCCAATTACATACAAACATATCAATTAAGAGACGCTGGCCATTTGGCCCTTCAAGATTGCTCAGCCATTCAATCAAAAAAGTGAAGGAGAGTCTCTGGGTCCGAAATGTTAACTCTGCTTTTTCTCCATGGATGCTGCCAGACTTGCTGAGCTCTTCCAGCAATTTCTGTTTTTGTTGCAACCATTAATCTATTTCGTTCTGGGTGCCACAGTCCTACCTAAGCAGACTTAATGTGAACCCATATTACTTGTTCTCACTGACTTCAGATGATAACGCACCAGATGGATAGAAATAACCTAGGCACCTCAGACCTGACAGCATGGAGGAGAACTCACTTCTCTTTCAGAGCTCTGTTGTTAAACCTAAATGCAGCAGGTGAGATTTCCTCCCATCTTCACTTTGCAAATCTTAGATCTAAATCTAGAGCAACCCCCCCCAGTAAACAAACTAACCACTGCCACGAGTTAAAGAGAGTCTCCCACTCCATTTCCATATACTTTTTCATCGACCTGGCCTCCGGGCCCAGAGGTAGAGATAGTATCACAAGGACTCACTCCAGTCCACTTATACAACGTCAAAACTGCTAAAGTCTGGATGAAATATGCATAATTACATTCGCGTCACTAAGATTCAGGAAAATTCAAAATGGTGATGAATTAAAGTATCGCTGTCAAGTTTCAATCGTTTCTCTTTCGATAGTAACTGGCTGATAATACACCAGGTTGGCCCAATAGCAATTCTGAGCCCTACAATGTTCTCTAGAATTACAACAAGTGGTCTTAGTCTTTGTAGGCGTCAGCCATTCCTTTCTCAGTCACCCTCTACTGCATGACTTCAGACTAAATCTTTACAGACACAAATCCTATGACCTCAAGTGAACTACTTGCCTCTGACATAACATAGTTTTCAATTTAAACAAAACTGCTTTGAAATAGTTTAAATCAGCAACACAGAACCTTTATGTGTAATTAAAAGGATATGCTTACACTATTTTGAAGCACAACAATTTCTGTAGCCTCAATTTATTTTATAAAATGAGTAAAACTATTAACTACATTTATTATTTCTCCAGTGTCAAATACCATTGCATTGGTATAATTCACAAACAAAATTTCAGCCAAAACAGCAATAAGACCTAGTGCTCCCTCAATAATGTGCACAGAGAAATGCAACGTTTTAGAAGGAATCAATTTTGATTTCATCAAAAATTGTTTATACTCTATCAGATACTTCTTAGTGATAGCTTTGACTGCATTTGGACAAGAGAAAGCGAGAAAGGAAGAAAAAGAGAGGAAAAAAAAACAGAGACTCACAAACATAATCATGAATATCAAAACAGAAATTTGTTGGAAAAACCCAGCAGGTCTGGCAGCAGCTGTGGAGAGAAATCAGAGTCAATGTTTCGAATCCAATGACCCTTCCTCAGAATTTAGTTCACTGGACTCCAAGGGTCACTGGATCTGAAACGTTAATTCTGATTTCTCTCCATGGATGCTGGCAGACCTGATGAGCTTTTCCAGCAATTTCCATTTTTAGCTTCCGATCGACAAAATTGGAGGTGTAGAGGACAGCGAAGAGGGTTACCTCAGATTACAACAGGATCTGGACCAGATGGGCCAATGGGCTGAGAAGTGGCAGATGGAGTTTAATTCAGATAAATTCAAGGTGCTGCATTTTGGGAAAGCAAATCTTAGCAGGACTTATACACTTCATGGTAAGGTCCTAGGGAGTGTTGCTGAACAAAGAGACCTTGGAGTGCAGGTTCATAGCTCCTTGAAAGTGGAGTCGCAGGTCGATAGGATAGTGAAGGCGGCGTTTGGTATGCTTTCCTTTATTGGTCAGAGTATTGAGTACAGGAGTTGGGGGGTCATGTTGTGGCTGTACAGGACATTGGTTAGGCCACTGTTGGAATATTGCGTGCAATTCTGGTCTCCTTCCAATCGGAAAGATGTTGCGAAACTTGAAAGGGTTCAGAAAAGATTTACAGGAATGTTGCCAGGGTTGGAGGATCTGAGGTACAGGGAGAGGTTGAACAGGCTAGGGCTGTTTTCCCTGGAGCGTCGGAGGCTGAGGGATGACCTTATAGAGGTTTACAAAATTATGAGGTGCATGAATAGGGTAAATAGGCAAAGTCTTTTTCCTGGGGTCGGGGAGTCTAGACCTAGAGGGCATAGGTTTAGGGTGAGAGGGGAAAGATATAAAAGAGACCTAAGGTGCAACTTTTTCACGCAGAGGGTGGTACATGTATGGAATGAGCTGCCAGAGGGAGTGGTGGAGGCTGGTACAATTGAAACATTTAAGAGGCATTTGGATGGGTATATGAATAGGAAGGGTTTGGTGGGATATGGGCCGGGTGCTGGCAGGTGGGACTAGATTAGGTTGGGATATCTGGTCGGCATGGACGGGTTGGACTGAAGAGTTTGTTTCCATGCTGTACATCTCTATGATCCTAAGACAGCATTCGCAGTTCTGTTTTCACAAATCATTTACAACCTGTGTTATAATATTATGTTGCTGTGATGCTCCGTCTCTATAATACAATCAACAGCTAGGGGACAGAAAAAAAGACAACTATTCTCAATATCCAACTTTCATATATCAAGTAGTAAAAACCCTGTCTCCCAAACATGCTATCTAAGCACTCACTTAAACATGACAGGATTCAAATTATGCAGGAACCATATAATTAATAAATCCCAACTTCCAGCAACAGTTTAGCCCAGATATTTCTAAGAAGCAAAATCTGCCTGGAATAACTTTGTGCACAGGTACTGTCAATCTACACACGCTTTTAAAAGATATCTCCAATCTGGTTGCTATTCAGGTGACACTCACTGCACAAATTATTGTGCAAAACAGTCCAACCATCCACTGGAAGAATCCAGCCCAGCCTTTTGTTTCTATATTCACTCCTGCATCCACCTCTGCATTACCCTCAAGCATTATCCTCCAACGTCAAAATCATTTCTGGCCCAGGGTAGGTGTCCAACAAGGAAAGCCACAATTTGGCTTTGGTTACAAAGACATCAGGTATCCCCCCCCCAACATTCTCATTTTGTTTTCTTTATTCAAGCACAGGAAGAGGGTGTCGCTGGTTATGCAGCATTTATTGCCCACCCCCATTGACTCTTAACTACCCTCTGGGCAATCACATTACTGTGTGTCTGGAGTCACATGTAGGCCAGATCAGGTAAGGATGGCAGTTTCCTTCTCTCAAGGACATCAGTGAACCCAGATGGGTTTCACTGACAATTGGCAATGGATTTATGGTCATCATTAGACTCTTATTTCCAGATATTTATTGAATTCAAATTCCAAAATCTGCCGTAGCAGGACTTGAACCCAGGTCCCCTGAACATTACCTGGGTCTCTGGATTAACAGTCCGACGATAATACCACTAGGCCATTGCCTTGCCTTTAATGGAGTAATTCCATCTCGAGGCATGTCACAGGTACATTGACAAAGTGTGACACAAACGGGCAGGTGCTGGACAAAGAGTTTAATGGAGTGTTTTAAAAAAGGAAGACAGAGATTTAAGGAGGCATACTAAATTATAAAAATCAGGGATAGGCAGGATACCAGAACGTGTATCTCAGGTTACAGAGATACAAAGAGACAAGGGCCTGGAGCATCTTGAACATGAGCGTTGTATAACAGAAGCATTGTCAGATCTGGCAGCAAGGTAAGTGGAAGCATGGGACTTGGTGTGATCCAGAAGATGCGCAAACCTTCAGATTGATGAAAAAGGTGGGTGAGGTGGTGGTAATTGGGCTGGTTAGGAGAACATTAAAGTAGGCTATAGACAAATGGTAGCAAAGCACAAAGTAGGTTTGTATGCTGATGGAATGGAAAGAGCATCCACTTCACAGGGCAAAAAAAAACTTATCACTAACAAAAGCCACGCAACAACTTATCCAATTCAATATATACACAGTTTTCAACAGCGAATATGAAGAAACATTGAGAGTCTACAAATGAATTTGTCCCTGGTGTAATCCTGCATGGCACTAAAAATGGCAGTTATCCAGGAAATGTTGCAATAATGTTCTCTGAAGAAATCCATAAATGCATGGTAATGGGTAGGTCGCAGGAACACATGCAAACATTGGACTGTTACAGCACGGGCCTCAAAACAGTACACCACTCAAAATGGACTCTCAGAGTCCCAATGTCCCAAACATTCACATTTCCCCAAAACAAAAATCAACCAGTCACACAGTTATTATTACAATCCAGCATTAAATATCAGTCTTTTTTTTTGCTGAAACAGGAGATGTACCAGTTACAAAGGCATGCTTTAATCAAGTTTAGACCCTCCCTGTTCGGTTCTGGATCCTGCTCAGAAGGCTAGTTCCACATTAAAACAAGGTTATCAAGATGTTGTTCTGTGTAAAAGTTTGTGCAGATAGCAGGGACTGTATTGTAAGAGAGCTGGGGCCAGAGGGGTGTTTACACCGAAATACTGCATCTGTTTTGAGCCTTGCTAAAAAAAAAACTTAGGTTAAGTTAAAGATAGTGAAATACTACAAGGAAAATAAGAGCTACCAAGGACACTTGATTGTTACGTTTTTACAATGGCTCACCTTTGATCTTAACAGTTGGTGAATTGGGGCCAGCAGACTGCTTCCTCCACCCTCGCCAGTTCTGACACAAGCTCTCTGCCTCAGATATGAAGGAGCAGAGAGAATCCTCCTCAAACCGGTCACTGTCTTCAAAGGAAAATCTCTCGCCATCCTCCCACTCTGCAAACATTAGTTCCATCACATTGACAGTGGCAGGAATGATCCAAAGAAAGCAGTCAAGGTGTGTAAAGGAATCCAAGCTCGCAGGCACTTGGGAACAATAGACTTGTACACAATTCCTTGGGTTCAGGGGCCTTCGAATTGACTCAACTTCCTCACATTTAAGTCGATTTCCGAAACAGCCCTGGTGTCCCCTTTAAGTGGAAATGGCCTCTTGTCATTCATTCGGGTATCCAACCCTTTGGATAAATGAGTCAAACAAATTCTGCATTCCAAATTTCCCACTGAAATAAACAAAACCTCCAAAAGAGAATTTAAAACATCTTCAAGAGACAGATCCTTTTTTTTCTTGATGTTGTGGCTATGGACAGCAATCAGTTTGGTGTCCCTTTTGTTCCCTTTACAGGCACACGCTCTCTCTCGGCTGAAGAATGTTGGTGGGGGGTGGGGGGGTGGAGGAGTTGGTGAAGAGAAGAGAGATACAAAAGTCACCTCCAGTCAATCCTCGGAAACCTGAAACAACAAAAGGGTAGATTTCAAAATAAAATAACTCGTATTTTCTCCCCCTCCCCCCCAAGGGGAAAATATGGTTAGAGTGAGGGCATGCACAGAGCCTGAAATTTTGCTGTTGCTTCTCTCCTTCTGGGCAAAATTGTCCTTGACCAGTGAATGTGGTTTGGGAAAAGAGAGAGGGAGACAGAGACAGACACACAGAGAGAAGGGGAATCCCACCCCCTTCCCATGAAATGGCAACAATAAGGGCGCTGGCAACAAATGTGTCAATTTCAGCTGCAAATAGAACGGGGAACCCCCCCCCTTTCATGTAGCAAACTTCAAACCCAGGCAGATCCCCTCTCCCCTCTGCCAGAGAGAACAGGGGGCAGGCACACACAAAAAGAAAGTTGACACACGGAAACAATTACGAAGCAAAATTTAAAATAAAAATCCCCGACGGTGACGATAAGGAATCACCAAAACGCAGAGAGCCGGGAGCTGTTTCTCACAGTTTCTGTTATTGTTTGAGAACACCCCCCTTCTCTCTCTCTCTCTCTCTCTCTGAGTGTCCTCTCTAAACATGGATACTTCACCTGGGTCAGTCATCAGCTGTTGGCTACTTCCGTTTCCATCACATGATTTCTCTCTCTCTCTCTTTTTTGCACAGGCTGAGAATTGAATGGCTCTGAAATTGATCAGCCCCTTCTCTGTGTGTGTGTGTCCTGTCAGCCCTTTGTTGCAAAGGCAAGAGGGTAACGCAGCAGCATACAGACAAAATAAAAACACCCCTCACCAACCTCTTTAGATCCTGATCTTCCTTTCTCTTTGCTAAGATTGTATGTATGTGTGTGTATATATATATATATATAAACGACCTCTAACCCGGGTACTTCCTATACGTAAAAGGAAATGAGAGTCTGACGCTTGGACACTTTTGACAGCACGCTTTCCCTCTCGCTCTCTCTCTCTCTCTCTCTCTAAGTAATGCAGCCTTGCAAAAGTGGGAGGGAGCAGAAAGAGCAAAAAAAAGGACTCCCCCACCCCAGTTCACGTCTCCTTTCCTACTCAAGCCTGCTTTACAACACAACGAAAAGAAATTAGCGAGGGGAAAGCCAATGCTATGCTCCCACCCACTTGCCCAATCTGGTCATGAGCTGAGTGGTTCATGGTTAGAGGTGACCACATAGAGTAATAGAGATGTACAGCGCGGAAACAGACCCTTCGGTCCAACCCGTCCATGCTGACCAGATATCCCACCCCAATCTAGTCCCACCTGCCATAGCCTGATCCATATCGCTCCAATCCCTTCCTATTTGCATACCTACAGTTTCAGTCTTGGTACCATCAAATCTCCATTCATTTTTTTCTTAATGGAGAAGTTTTGTTTGACCTTACACCCCCACCCCCCATTCTGGCTGCACATTCCTGAGCAACATACCTTTTTTTTTTAATTTAGGAAGTTATAGATAGGAAAGTGCTCCAGGTACAGAATCAGAATCTGCCTGAAAAGCACAGCAGGTGTGCAGAGAAATCAGATTAAGAAATATGAAAAAGGTTTCGGGTCCAGTGACCCTTCTCGACTTGAAACGTTAATTCTGATTTCTCTCCACAGATGCTGACAGACCTGCCGAGCTTTTCCAGCAAGTTCTGCCTTTGTTTCTGATTGACAGCATCCGCAGTTCTTTCAGTTTTTATAAAGTGGTCTAGATGCATCACAGAGATCTGAAAGATTAACACCTTCAGCTGCATTGGCAGCATCTGTAGAGAGTTATGATTTAAAGTCTCACTATGAGTGATCTCTAGGTGTAGGGGGGCAAGCAATACAATTTTTAAAAATGCTTTCACTTTTCCTGTTTTAGGGGAACTGGTTGTCTTTCTGGCTGGGAGGAGGTTAAAACAAAGTAATAAAACTGAGAAACAAGACATTGAAGTCTGACCAGAACCGAAATCAGAAATTTCTGGCAGTATCTGTGGAGAGAAATCAGAGTTAAGGTTTTGAGTCCAGTGACCTTCCTCTCTGGTATGACCAGACTTGGTTAATTAACCTGTTTAGGTACCTTTCAAAAGCAGGTGAGACTTGAACCCAGGCCTTCAAGCCCTGAGGTAGGGACATATCATCCCTAATGCACCACAAATGAGGGTGAAGCGATGGCCTAGTGGTATTACCACTGGACTGTGAATCCAGAGACCCAGGTCACGTTCTGGGGGGCCGTGGTAGATGGTGCAATTTGAATCCAACAAAAATCTGGGATTGAGAGTTGAATGATGACCATGAATCCATTGTTGATTGTCAGAAGTAAAAAAACCCATCTGGTTCACTAATGTCCTTCAATGAAGGAAATTTGTCATCCTTACCTGGTTTAGTCTACATGTGATTCCAGACCCACAGCAATGTCGTTGACTCTTAACCACCATCTGGACAATTAAGAATGGACAACATCTGCTGACGCAGCCAGTGATGTCCTCATCCTGTGAATGAATAAAAAAAATTCAGAATTTGTCTTGTATACTTTAAAATAGAGGTGTAGTATATAACCAGTGTGTATATTTCCAAGTATTACTGTTTAACTTGTTTCCCCTCTGGAAAATATGTTTGTTGTAGCATTTCTATAGTTTATGTGAGGGGGAACGGCCACTTTTAACTGGGATTGAACCTAAGACTAAGCTCATGGGGAGTAATGAGGGGTGTTGGAGTGAGTCCTGAGGGTCTAGTTGACTGGAAGCTGAAGAGGTGGTGCTCAGATTTGGGAAGGGGTTGGAGGTTCTGTTTTCTGGGCATTCTAGGTCCACCCTCACCTGACACCCCATGCAGCTGGGGAAGGCCCCATTAACTGACTGTGAGGCTATCCGAGTGGTAAGTGGGATTAATCACTGCATGCCAGTTGCTAGGTTACACCTCCAGGTCGTCCACTTACAAGTTCACTGATGACACCACCATAGTCAGTTGAATCTCAGATGGCGATGAAACAGATTACAGATGGGAGGTGGAAAACCTGGAAAAATGGTGCACTGAGAGCAACCTAGCTCTCAATGCCGGCAAAACCAAGGAACTCATTATTGACTTTCAGTGGGATGTTACTCATGCCCCCCTACACATTAATGCACAGAAGTGGAATGAGCAAAGTGACAAGGTCCTGGGAGTGGTCATCCACAAGAAGCTTTCTTGGACTCTTCATGTGGATGCACTGGTTACAAAGGCCCAACAACGCCTGTTCTTCCTCAGGTAGCTGAGGAAATTTGGCATGACGGTGAATATCCTTGCCAACTTTTATAAGTGCGCCATCGAGAGCATTCTGTCTGGATGTATCACTACCTGGTATGGCAACTGCACCATTCAAGATCAGAGACAGTTACAGAGAGTAGTGAACTCGGCCCGGACAATCACAAAGGCCAACCTCGCATCTATAGAATCCATCTACCAGGCCCACTGTCAAGGAAAGTACACCAGCATTCTCAAAGATCCATCCCACCCTGGCAATGTTTTTCTACAACGTCTACCATCGGGGAGAAGGTACAGAAGCCTGAACACACGCACCAGCCGGTTTTGCAACAGTTTCTACTTTACTGTTAGAATACTGAATGGATTCACAAACTCTTAACATTTGCCTGTTTTTGTTTTTGCCACTGTTTGCCTATTATTTATTTATCTATGCTACTCATCTCTGTGATCTGCCTGTATTGCTCACAAGACAAAGCTTTTCACTCTGCCTCGGTACACGTGACAATAAATTAAATTCAATTCAATTCAGGTGATGTTAGATTCTTCCTGACTGAAAAAAGTTCTCATGATGTTCAGCGCGATCCTACACCATTACATGGCATGGTGGCTCAGTGGTTAGCACTGCTGCCCCACAGCACTGGGGATCCGGGTTTGATTCCTCGGGCGACTGTCTGTGTGGAGTTTGCACATTCTCCCCGAATCTGCGTGGGTTTCCTCCCACAATCCAAAGATGTGCAGGTCAGGTGAATTGGTTGTGTTAAATTGCCCATTGTGTTCTGGGACGTGTAGATTAGGTGCATTAATCAGGAGTAAATGTAGAGTAATAGGGAATGTGTTTGGGTGGGATACTCTTCAGACGGTCAGTGTGAGTTTGTTGGGCTGAAGGGCGTGTTTCCGCAATGTAGGGATACTATTCTATGATTATATTTCTCCTCTGTACCTGGAGTGAACAATTTGTAAGTGTTCATCACTCTTCAGGAAAGTGTTGGAGTTCAGCCCTCATCTACCGAAATATCAGCGTTACTGAGATGGGAGAATATCACAGTTATATCGAGGGAGGACAACATGGAAGGCTCATCCAGCAAGGCCATGGGGTAGAGCTCAGGAATAGGAAGGGCACAATTGCTTTGATGAGATTGTACTACAGGTCTCCCAACAGCCAGATAGAGGAACAGATAGATTATAAAATAATGTATAAACAACAGGGTTGTTGTGATGGGTGATTTTAACTTCCCAATAATGACTGGGACTCCCTTCATACCAGGGACTTGGATGGAGGCAGAATTTGTGTGTCCAGATGATTTCTTTGAAGCAATATGCAACTAATCCAACTAGGGAAGGGCCATATGAGACCTGGTATTGGGAATAAGCCTGGCCAGGCGAGCAAATTTTCAGTGAGGGAGCATTTTGGGAACAGTGACCATAATTCTGTAAGTTTTAGATTACTTATGGATAAGGATAAGAGTAGGCCTCAGGCGAAAATATTTAATTGAGGGAAGACTAACTACGACAGTAACCTGACCTCCTAGTCGCCGCCCATTTTAATTCTCCTTCCCACACCCTTTCCGACATGACCATCCTCGGCCTCTTCCATTGCCACAATGAATCAGACTGCAAATTTGAGGAACAATGCCTCATCTTCCACCTGGGCAGCCTACAGCCCAGAGGACTCAACTTTGAGTTCTCCAATTTCAAATCACCTCCATTTCCGATCCCCCGACTCCCTTGAAAGCCATTCCCCCTCCCTTCCCCTCCTCTCACTAACTCTTCCCTCCAGCTACCAACCAGATTCATTCCTCGCATCAACCAACCAGCTCATACCCTCTACCTATCCCCCTACCTTCTTTATCTGCAGCTCCCCTTACACTCACCTCTAGTCCTGAAGAAGGGTAACACCTGAAACATTGACTTCTCCACCTCCTGATGCTGCCTGGTTTGCTGTGTTCTTCCAGCCTCCTACTTGTCTACCTTGGATTCCAGCAACTGCAGTTTTTCTGTCTCTTACTACGACATTAGGCAGGAACTGGGGAATGTAGATTCGGGACCAGCTGTTTCAGGGTGATTCCACATCCAGCATGTGGAAATCTTTTGATTAGAGCTCAGGACCAGCGTGTCTCTGTGAAAATGATGGATAAGGATCGCAAGATTTGGGAACGTTGGATGACAAGTAAAATTGAGAACTCAGTTAAAAACAAAAATAGGCATATATGGAGAATAATGGAAGGTGTATGTTAGATGGGCGTCAGATTATTTTCACTGGTTGGCGCAACATTGAGGGCCAAAGGGTCTGTACTGCTCTGTAATGTTCAATGTACTATGTACTATATATGAAATGTCCTTGGCAAATAGGATTAAGGAACATCTGGAGATATTTTATACACTATTAAGGAGCGAGAGGGTAGCTAAAACAAGGGTAAATTCATTCATGGACAAAGAAAGGAATTTATGTAAGGAGCTGGAGTAAGTGGGTGAGGTCCTTAATGAATGTTTTGCATTGGTATTCACATAGGAGAAGGATGTGGTGGATGGTGAGTCTCTAGGGCACATCAATAGAAAAAAGGAAGACATCTTGGATGTTTTGAAATCATTAAGGTGAACAAGACCCCAGGATCTGTTGCGATCTATCCCAATATACCAAGAGAGGCAGGTCTGGAAATTGCTGGGATCTTGTACAAACTATTTTTATCCTCTTTAGTCACAGGACTTGTTTCTTTGTTTAAGAAGGGAACTTACAGGTCAGTGAGCCTTACGTCAGTGGTAGGGAATTTATTGGAGAAGATTCTTAAGAATAGGATTTACTCACTTTTCGAAAAATATGGACTTACCAGCGATAGGCAGCATGGCTTTGTGTGGGGAAGGTCATGTCTCAGAAACTTGATTGAGTTTTTTGCAGAAGTGACAAAGATGGTTGATGAGGACAGGGCAATGGTTGTTGTGTGCATGGACTTCAACAAGACCTTTGGCAAGGTCCCACATAGCAGGCTGATAAAAAGGTGAAGTCACATGGGATCTTTGGTGAGCTGGTAAGATGGAATTGGCTTAGTCACAGTAGACAAAGAGTTGCAGTGGAAGGGCATTTTTCTGACTGGAGATCTATGATAGTGTTCTGCAAGGATCAGTACTGGGATCCCTGTTGTTTGTAATATACGTAAATGAATTGGAGAAGAATATAGGTAATCTGATTAGTAAGTGTGTCAATGACACAGACAGGGGGAGCCTTGCAAATTGGAGGGGATTGCCTGAGGATAAAGCAGGATATAGATAGGCTAGAGACTTGGATGGAGAAATGGCAGATGAGTTAAATCCAGACAAGTGCGAGGAGTTGCATTTTGGAAGATTTAATGCAGGAGGGAAACATATATTAAATGGCAGCACTGTTAGATTAGATTAGATTAGATTAGATTACTTTCAGTGTAGAAACAGACCCTTTGGCCCAACAAGTCTACACCGACCTGCCGAAGCATAACCCACCTGGACCCATTCCCCTAACACTACGGGCAATTTAGCATGGCCAATTCACTTAACCTGCACATTTTTGGATTGTGGGAGGAAACCAGAGTACGCGGAGGAAATCCACGCAGACATGGGGAGAATGTGCAAACTCCACACAGAGAGTCGCCTGAGGTGGGAATTGAACCCGGGTCTCTGGAGCTGTGAGGCAGCAGTGCTAACCACTAGAAGATTAACATACAAAACGGATCTAGGCATGGAGGTTCACAGATGCCTGAAGCTGGCAACACAAGTGGATAAGTTGGTCAGGAAGGTATATGGCATGTTTACCTTCATCGGTTGAGGCATTGAGTATAGAAATTGGCAAGTCATGTTGCGGCTGTCTGGAACATGGTGAGGCAGCATTTGGAAGATCATGTACAGTTCTGGTCACCACACTGTCAAAAGGATGTGGGGGCTTTGGAGCAAGTACAGAAACAGTTTACCAGGATGTTGCCTGGATTGGAGCATATTATCTACGAGGAGAGATTGGACAAACCTGGTCTGCTTTCACTTAAACATCAAAGGCAATGTGAGAGAAGTTTAGAAAATAGGAGAGGCATGGATAGAATGGATAGTTGGAGTATTTTTCCCAGGGTAGAAATGTCAATAACAAGGGGACAAAAGTTTATGGTAAAGAGGGATAAGTTTAAAGGAGATATGAGAGGCAAGGTTTTTTTTACAGAGGATAGTGCGTGCTTGGAAGGCACTCCCAAAGGTAGTGGTAGAAGCAGATACAATGGCAATGTATAAGAGGCACCTTGACAGGTACATGAATTGATCGGGAGTAGAGGGATATTGTCCATATAGAGGCAAAAGCTTTACAGTTTAGAAAGAGGTCATGTGTCAAGCGCAGTCTTGGTGGGCCGAAGGGCCTATTCAAGTGTTCTACAGTTCTCCGTTCTTTAAAAAAATTGAAAAGCTTGTGGCGTTTGTATCTGGTGAGCCTGTCCGAATAGCCAAGGAAGAAATTTGGCATTTGGAGAGAGTACAGCAACTGTATATTATTTTCGTGTAACCAGGAGTAGGATCTTTTAAGAGGATGATGGACAGGACAGGTCAGGCTAGAAATCTGGGATTCTCAAGTTGAAAAGGATCAGTATTGTCAACCATTAGGTCTGATGACAGTCCTCTAATTCATTTTCGAAAGATTACTTTACAGTTATACAGTTATACTTTACAGTCCTGCATGCCTACCTTCTCATCAAGGGTCAGTATTCAGTTTGCATTTTCAACCGCTCTTCAGGTTGATCGTGGTAGTTGCCAGGAGTATTGATTTTGTTATCAAGAAGAATGTAAATTGGTATTCATAAAGAAGAGTTGTAAAGACTTAAATCACTGGTTTTGAAAGTTCTCTCCTATTAAGAAGACTGGAAAGCATGAAGTCAGAACAAAACTTGAAGAAAATGACATTGAAGATAGACAACATTACAATTTATTTCGCTTGCATATGAGATGGAAACAGTAATACATTTTGATAATGCTCACTGGAAATAAATTAGTTGAAAATATAACGATATTGTTACACCGCTATTGCAAAAGAGCAGTAAGCTGACTGAAGCATCTATTGCACGCATTTTCTGACATGTTAAACAAGAGCATAAGAGGTGTAGTTAGTAAGTTTGCAGATGACACCAAAATTGGAGGTGTAGTGGACAGCAAAGAGGGTTACCTCAGATTACAACAGGATCTTAACCAGATGGGCCAATGGACTGAGAAGTGGCAGATGGAATTTAATTTAGATAAATGCAAGGTGCTGCATTTTGGGAAAGCAAATCTTAGCAGGACTTATACACTTAATGGTAAGGTCCTAGGGAGCACTGCTGAAAAAAAAGAGACGTTGGAGTGCAGGTTCATGGTCCCTTGAAAGTGGAATCGCAGGTAGATAGGATAGTGAAGAAGGTGTTTGGTATGCTTTCCTTTATTGGTCAGAATATTGAGTACAGGAATTGGGAGGTCATGTTGCGGCTGTACAGGACATTGGTTAGGCCATTGTTGGAATATTGCACTATTGGAAGGATGTTGTGAAACTTGAAAGCATTCAGAAAAGATTTACAAGGATGTTGCCAGGGTTGGAGGATTTGAGCTATAGGGAGAGGTTGAATAGGCTAGGGCTATTTTCCCTGGAGTGTTGGAGGTTGAGGGGTGACCTTAAAGAGGTTTATAAAATCACGAGGGGCATGGATGATAGGATAAATAGACAAAGACCTTTTCCCTGAGGTGGGGGAGTCCAGAACTAGAGGGCATAGGTTTAGGGTAAGAGGGGCAAGGTATAAAAGAGACCTAAGGGGCAATGTTTTCACGCAGAGGATGGTACGTGTATGGAATGAGTTGCCAGAGGAAGTGGTGGAGGGTAGTACAATTGCAACATTTTTAAGGCATCTGGGTGGGTATATGAATAGGAAGGGATATTGGCTGGATGCTGGCAGGTGGCACTAGATTAGGTTGGGATATCTGGTCGACATGGACGGGTTGGACCGAAGGGTCTGTTTCCGTGCTGTACATGTCTCTATGAGTATGTTTCCCAGCATGTTGGTTCTGAGTGAGCTGTTAACCAGGGGTCTGAAACAAAAACAAAAATTGCTGGAGAAACTCGTCAGACCTGGCAGCATCTGTGGAGAGGAAGCAGAGTTAATATTTCGGGGCCAGTGACCCTTTTTCTCAGAACAATTTTTCTGTTAAGCAGAGTTACTACTGTCATAGAGATAGGAAGGAAATCTGTTGGGTTGGGAGGGTGGAGTGGGCTAGTTATTTTTGCGGGTGTAGTGAGTAGTTTTGGGGTGATTGATTCCTCTAGTAAGGGGTATATTTTGTGACTTTCCTGACCATGTTGGGTTTCATTGCAGAGGGTTTTACTCACGTGCTGTAACGTAGTGGGGCTCCTTTAGGTAGAATAAGAGCTGTGACCGAGATATTCCTTAAGGGATTCTCAAGGGATGAAATGGTGGGGTTAAAGGGCAGCACAATAGCTCAGTGGTTAGCATGCTGCCCCACAGTGCCAGACACCTGGGTTCAATTCCACCCTTGGGCGACTGTCTGTTGCACGAGGAGTTTGCACGTTCTCCTCATATCTGCACGGGTTTTCTCTGGGTGCTCTGGTTTCCTCTCACAGTCCAAAGAGGTGTGGGTTAACCATGAGAATTACAGGGATAAGATAGGAGACAGTTGGGTCTGGATGGGATGCTTTTCAGAGGGTTGGTATGGACTTGACAGGCCGAACAGCCTGCTTCTACACTGCAGGGATTCTATGAAGCGTTATGTTGGAGCTATGAGGAAGACTATGTGCTGTGGTAGGGTTTTTGTTTAGTGAGGATTGTGGTTATTGCTGTAATATGTTGGCCCTGCACCCTCACAGTTCGGTTTTTGAATGATTCCTCACTACCTTGACATTGACCTTCCTACAAGGAGATGTTCCCAGTCCATTTTGGCCAGGTCCTGTCTTAATTGAATTTAAAGTGATCACGTATCATGGGTTCTTACTCAAAGCCTCTGAATCACTATCTATTAACATATTCACAATGCTATCGTCCCACCGTATAAAACATTCTGAGATACCTCAGAGTCCAAACCAGCTTTATATAGCTATAAACAGCTGCTTATTCATCTCTCTGACATCCAGCTACCTAATGATGTGCTTTAGCTTTGAAATGTGGATTTTACTGTGGAGGTTAAGTTGTTGTGTTGAGTCGGTGTTCTTATGTGCAGGGTTTTAATTTAACTTGTGATGTTGGACCAGGCTGAATTACACTGGCAAGCACTGAGTGATTGGTGGTGGTGATGATGGGGATAGCCAGGGAGAGAAAAAAGCCACCATAAGTGAGGCCGAGGGAATGCTACACTTGGAGGACAAGGTCACATCCATATCAGTGACATTCTGGTCCCCTGAGAATTGGTGCTCAATTACAACAACAGCATCAAATGTTATTGACTAAGGGAGTGAACCCAGCATGGAGGAGTCGCCTTATGCCATTGGTGATTCCCTCAAATTAGTATCTTCTTGATGAATCCTGCAACCAACTAAGCTGCCAGACTACAGGCTTTCATCTAAATACTTGCCTCTAAGATTGAGATGACAGGCAAGTCTGCACGTTCTATCTGGATGCATCCCCATGGCTTGGTACAGCAACTGCTCTGCCCAGGGCCATAAGAAACTACAGACAGTGTGAACATCATGCAAGCCAACCTTCCATCCATTGACCCTATCTACACTTCCCGTTGTCTCAGAAAGGTAATCAACATCATCAAAGATCCCTTCCACCCCGGTTATAATCTCTTCCAACCTCTTCCATCAGGCAGAAGATACAGAAGCTTAAACACACGTACTAACTGATTCAAGAACAGCTTCTTCTCCGCTGTTACTAGACTTCTGAATGGGCCCCTCAAATTTCAAATTTAATGTTGACCTCACTCTTTGTGCACCTTTTCTGCAGCTGTAACACTGTATTCCTCACTCTGTTTTATCGTCCTGATGCACTTTGTATGGTATGATCTACCTGTACTGCATGCAAAACAAAACCTTTCACTGTACCTAGGTACGATGTGACAATAATAAATCAAATTCAATCACATCAAAACAAATCTGCAGCTTGTAAGCTCAGTCCATGCAGCAAACAGGGAAAGGTAACCTAATACAGAAACGTACCGCAGTAAATAGACACTGGAATAGGCCATTCGGCCCTTTAATCATGTTCTGCCATTCCATGTGGCTAATCATGCTACTCAGTACCCTTTCCCATTTCATTTCATACCTTTTGATCTTTTTATTTGCATTTATATTTTGAAAATATTAAATGTTTTTACCTCAATTGCATCCCCACTCTCTGGATGAAGAAATTTCTCCTCATCTCTGTCTCACCCCATATCCTTAGGCTGTATCCCTTGGTTCTGGACTCCCAGGTTATCAGGAATATGCTTCCTGCGTTTGCCCCATCTAGAGGGACCTTTTGCCCTGAAAGCTGAGTGTGAGAAGCACATGCCCTGGTACAAACAACGAGCTGTAATCCACACCCCTGACCATTTGGGAGCTGTCCAAGTTGGTGTTAATGTTGCCACTCTCAATGCCACAAGGCTAATAATGTCTTTGATACATACAGAAAGAGCACTGAATGCTGCATCCTGTAGGTGTGGTGTAGCTTTTGCAGTAAGATCTTGGTTAGCACAGTGCACTGAGATGCCAGTAGCAACATCAAAGGGCCACATCTCCTGTGATTGTCATCTGATGGAAGTACACTCAACGTTCTAGGCACCCATATACCCAGCTCTATCTGTCAGCTTCTCAGAGAAAGAACATTCCTACGACTCCTTAGGTAACAGTCTGAGGAGCATTTAAAATGGCCAGAAACAATTCATCCCATGTGACTTTGGCTCACATCGGGCAGACATGGCCGATCCGCCTCAGTCAACATGACGTGAGTAAGGGCAATGCCTTCTTGAACTTTGTGCCCTAGATCAACTCTGTGCCGTCATCACCCTCCATCAGGGCAGTCATCACCACAAGGCATCAAGACATGACCTAAGGCCTAAGTACTGGCACCAACAAAACCTTGTCATCGTGAGAAGTTGAGATTTGTCCTGCGTAATATCTACAAGATGCACTGCATCAACTTTCCAAGGCTCCTTTGACAGCACCTTCCAAACTTGCAACTTTTTGAAGATCTGCTGCTTAGTTTTAGACCAGCCAGGTACCTTGCAATGTAGGTATGAAGTGTTGAGTTATTATTGACTGGCATTACTCACAGTGAGTGACAAGAAACAAGCGTGAAACTGAGAGGTTGTGTGAGGTGGAAACATTATTTTCAATAATGCAATATACGTGAGGAATTGTATTTTTGTTTGTGTATTAATAAGGGTGTGTAATACAATCACATTCCGTATGCATCATACTTTAGTCATCATGTTTTGAACTGAAATTGAACAGTATTAACTTGGGATTGAAGACGTGAGTCAGGGAAGTCAATAGCTACGGTCACACATTGTTCATTTTATGGCAGAACAATCTCTTGCTGTTTGTCACCTGCATCTTGCCTTACACCGTGTTAAGGTCACCCACTACCCTGCACTCACTGACCTACATTGGCTCCTAGTCCATATTGCCAGGTATGGAAGGTCTGAGTTATATAGAAAGACTGGGACTTTTTTCACTGGAGAGTAGGAGATTGAGGAGTGGCCTTATAGAGGTTTATATAATCATGAGGCATATAAATAAGGTGAGTGGCAGGTGTCTTTTCCCTAGGGTGGGGGATTTCAAGACTAGGGGGTATACTTTTAAGATGAGAGGAGTCAGATTTAAAAAAGACATGAGGGACAACGTTTTTACACAGAGGATGATTCACATGTAGAATGAACTGTCAGAGGAAGTGATGAATGTGGGCACAGTTATAATGTTTAAAAGATACTTAGATAAGTACAAGAATAGGAAAAGTTTGGAGGCATATGTGCCAGGAGCAGGCAGGTGGGACTAGTTTAGTTTGAGATTATGTTCGACGTGGACTGGTTGAACCTGTTTCTGTGTTGTATGACTATAACATTTTGGTCTAATTTATGAAAGGAAAGTTCTTTAAAGTTTACATTGTGGTGTTTGCTGTTTAAGAGTGATAGATTGCTAAAGGCTAAATGTGTCAAGGGTTATATGGACAGAGTGGGACTATGATCATATTGAAGGGTAGATCAGGATCAATGGCCTAAATAATCTATCCCTGCTCCTATTTTCTATGTTTCTATTAACACAAAATGCGCATCTGTTGGAGTTTAGAAGATTTAGGGGTGTTTTGATGGAAACATACCTGATTTTAAGAGGCCTTGATGGGGTTGATACAGAGACAATATTTCGTCTTGCAGGGGACCCTAGAATTAGGACTCACTGTTGACATATAAGGGTTTGCTCATGAAGACAGAGATGGAGAGAATTATATTTTCTCTCAAAAGAGTCATGAATCTTTGGAATTCCCTTCGTGGAAAGGTAGTGGAAACAGAGTCCTTCAATATTTTTCAGGTGAGAGTGTGGTGCTGGAAAAGCACAGCAGGTCAGGCAGCATCTGATGAGCAGGAGAATAGACATTTTGGGCATAAGCCCTTCATCAGGAATGAGGCTTGTGGGCCGAGGGGGAGCTGAGAGATAAATGGGTTCCAAACCCTTATGACCTGACACCTGGAGGAAGAATACCTCATATTCTGCCTTGTGACCCTGCAACCACACGGGATCAATGTGCATTTCACCAATTTCCTCATTTCCTCTCCCTCACATTATCCCAACCCCAAGCATCCAACGTGGCTCCACCCTCCTGACCTTTCCCATTTATCCGCTCCACTCTCCTCTCCAACCTGCTGTGCTTTTCCAGAACCACACTCTCAACCCTAGATTTTTGTTAGGCAAGGGAGTGAAAGGTTATCTGAGGTAAGTGAGAGATTTACAGTCAGATTGGCTATGAACTCATTGACAGTCAGAGAGCATGGTCAAAGGGCTGAATGGCCTACTCCTTTTCCTATTTTCTATGTTATATTTCGGTGTAAGGTCATTATTACATCAGTTTTTATCTCTGGTATTTAGAATTCAAATATTAAAACCTTTCCCAGTGAGATTTTGAACCCATGTCCTCCAATTGTTAAGCTGGAGTTTTAATCTGTGACATTACCACTGTGCCACCACCTCTATAAACATCCACTCAGCACTTTTAAACAAACTTCATTTATTTTGTCGTTTGATATCCAATTAAGTGGGTCAACATTTTGCCTAGAAACGTGCAACTTTATAATGTTAAAGCTTTGAGGCAGTTTGGTGGCTTAGATGCCAATTCCCTTCCTTTCTTACTTTG
This sequence comes from Chiloscyllium punctatum, assembly GCF_047496795.1. Lineage (NCBI taxonomy): Eukaryota > Metazoa > Chordata > Chondrichthyes > Orectolobiformes > Hemiscylliidae > Chiloscyllium > Chiloscyllium punctatum. The sequence continues at coordinate 101,433,083 of NC_092751.1, forward strand.
ATAGGAAATATACCCCATTCAACTTTTAATGAAAATTGAAGAATACTTGTGTCAAAGCCAGGTGGCAATTAATTATAATCCCCTGGGGTTTAGTCAGCAAACATTCATGTCAGGTGGAATGAGTTAAGAAATCCATGTTTATATTATCTCCATTTCCTGTCAACTATGGACGGCCTTGTTTTCTTTCCTTTAAAAGCTGCCTGAGCTAATCCAGTACTCCCATGATGCAGTGGTAATGTCTTGGGTTGGGAGATCCAGGTTCAGGATCCCAGACATCAATTAGAACATGTCTGAACAGGTCGATCAAAAACATTAAGAAGCCAGTTGACGCTGCCAGTCACAGCAATGCAGCACAGCATCTGTTCTGGGGCTGGAACCACGCCCCCTCAAACCATAAACACTGCCATTCCCCTCGTTGAATCCTGACAAGGAAAAGGCAGAAACTGGAGGCTGAGGCTTTACAATTGAGGAATGTTTGCAGGAGAAAACAGCAACGGGGCACTCTCTGTTCGCCATGAGGTATCAGCCACTCCTACCCGGCAACACTGGGCCTCAGCAGCACTCCTGCACAATAGGCCACACTGTCCCGATCTCCTATGTGCAGAGCTACCTACCCATCAGTGCCGCCATCCCTCATTGGAAGGTGAACTCAAGGGCTGGCTTATTGTTCACATTCTGTGAATTCCAGCTGGTCAATGAGCTCTGACATTGACAGTTGTTGAAAAAACCTCAGCCCTAGGCCATGTTCCTGAGGCTGAGCTGTCTCATGATCTCTTGACCCCCTAGACCAATAGGTAACATGTTGCCTCAGACTAAAGTAGAGTCATAGAGATGTACAGCGTCGAAACAGACCCCTCGGTCTAACTCGTCCAGGCCGACCAGATATCCTAACCTAATCTAGTCCCACTTGCCAGCATCGAGACAATATCCCTCCAAACCCTTCTTATTCATGTATCCATCCAAATGCCTCTTAAATGTTGTAATTGTACCAGCCTCCACCACTTCCTCTGGCAGCTCATTCCATACCCGTACCACCCTCTGTGTGAAAAAATTGCCCCGTAGGTCCCTTTTAAATTTTTTCCCGCTCACCCTAAATCTGGACTCCCCTACCCCAGGGAAAAGACCTTGTCTATTTATCCTATCCATGCCCCTCATGATTTTGTCAACCTCTATAAGGTCATCCCTCAGCCTCCGACGCTCCAGGGAAAACAGCCCCAGCCTGTTCAGCCTCTCCCTGTAGCTCAAATCCTCCAACCCTGGCAATGTCCTTGTAAATCTTTTCCGAACCCTTTCAAGTTCACAACATCGTTCTGATAGGAGGGAAATCAGAATTGCACACAGTATCCCAAAAGTGGCCTAACTAATGTCCTCTACAGCCGCAACATGACCTCCCAACTCCTGTACTCAATACTCTGACCAATAAAGGGAAGCATACCAAATGCCTTCTTCACTATCCTATTGACCTGTGACTCCATTTTTAAGGAACTATGAACCTGCACTGCAAGGTCTCTTTGTTCAGCAACACTCCCTAGGACCTTACCATTAAGTGCATAAATCCTGCCCTGATTTGCATTTCCAAAATGCAGCACCTCACATGTTGTCACCTGATGAAGGAGCATCGCTCCGAAAGCTAGTGTGCTTCCAATTAAACCTGTTGGACTATAACCTGGTGTTGTGTGATTTTTGACTTTGCATTTATATAGTTACTTTCAAAATTGTTGGACGTGTCAAACAGCTCCACCAGCAACGGAATAGTTCAGACGTGTGTAAAATTGCACGCACAGCAAGTTTCCACAGACAGTAATGTGGTTGTTACCCAAAAGGAGTACTCGACCCTTTTACCCAGGTATTGCTTCCTTGTGTGACAGACAACAGGCACGTGAGACTTTAACTAAACAAAACCCTTCTATATTTAACTATTTAGGTACCAATGCTCAATATAAAACATACATTGATTGCTACATTTACTTTATCAAACTTAATTTCAACTCCTACAGTCCCCACCTTGTGGAAGCAGGTCATTTGGCCCATCAAGTTCACACTGACCCACCCAGACCCAACCCCATAACCCTGCATTTCCCAAGGCCAATCCACCTAGCCTGCACACTATGGGCATTTTAGCATGGCCAATCCACCTCGCCTGCATATTATTGGACTTTGGGAGGATAGCAGTGGAAGCCCATGCAGACACAGGGAGAATGTGCAAACTCCACACAGACTGTCACTCGGGGGTAGAATCAAACTGGGGGTCCCTGGTGCTGTGAGGCAGCAGCGCTAACCACTGAGTCACCATACCACCCCACTTCATTTCACTTCACTATACCGTACTTTAAGTTAATGCACATTTAACTCTATAAGTTTGGCTTGAAACAAATCCCACCCCTATTCGAATGAACTGGTCAACACTTGCTCTCGGTGTAGATTCTGCTCTATAGTGTGATGGTCTTGTCCCAGTTTGGAGATCTTCTTCGTATTTGGTGTCTGGGTATTGCAGCTGCCCGGCAGGCGTTCCTGTCCCAATTTAGGTCTTCAGAGTATTCCATCATTCCTTACTTGGCTTTCCCCAAGCCCGGGAGCCATTAACTGAACTATGATGAACTTTGTCTTAATTTTACTTATTATGTTATTATTATTATGCATGATTTCTGTCATTGATATAGGCACTGTGGAGGAATTAAACTTTTCACTGTATTTTTCATGTAAAACTACACATGACAATAAATTTATATTCTACTCTAGTTGTTGTCTTCTCTTTAAATTAGCTTCAGGGCACCTGCTTTGTGAATGTTGGTCGTGAGAGCTCCCTCCTGCAAATTCCTTTGTTTTGGCAACTTTTATCCCAAAGTGTGTTCACTTTCCAGAAACTCCTCTGACACTCAGCCAATGAATTGACCCAACCCAATCACAATGTCCGATCCCAATGGGGTCCATTGGTAAACAGCTCCCAAATGTTCATACAGGGTTGTAAGGAGTTACATACCATATTCCATACAAGGGAATATGTCCAATATGTCTAGGAGACACCCCATGAATCAATGTGGGAAACTGCAGATCACAGCTTACAGGATTGGTCTCAACATTGTAGAAATTTATAAAATAATGAGGGGTATAGATGGAGTGAATGGTAGTTGTCCTTTCCCTAGGATGGGAGATTTCAAGATTAGAGGACACATTTTAACGGTGAGAGGAGAGAAATTCAATAAAGACGTGAAGGGAAAATATTTTACACAGAGGGTGGTTTGTGTATGGAATGAACTTCCTGAGGAAGTGGTGGACGTGAGTACAATTAGAATACTTAAAAGGCATTTGGATAAATGCATGATTAGGAAAGGTTTGGGGGATAAGGGCCAGAAGCAGGCAGGTGGCACTAGTTTAGCTTGGGATTATGTTCGGCATGAGCTGGTTGGACCGAACGGTCTGTTTCTGTGCTGTATGAGTCTATAATTCTATATCTTAATCGCAGTTATAACCGGGTTCAGAGTTTAAACTAGCTTGATCTAGGTTCCCAGCATGCTTGGTTATAGCTTTGAACCAGTCTCGTAGCCATTTCTCCTGTTGGACCCCTGACTACATGATAATGACCAGATGATCTATTTTTACAATGCTGGGGTCGAGGGGTAAATATTGACCAGAACACTGAGTATAACTTCCTTGCTCGCCTTCAAGATTTTGCCATGGATTTTTTTTTGTTGTTGTTGCAATCACCTGAGAGGACAGTCATGCCCTTGCTTTTGACATTTCATCCAAAAGTTGGACCCTCCAACAGGGCGGCACTGTCCTGGAATGTGGGATTGAATTTTGAGCTTGAGACAATGAATTTGTTATTAGTTAATGAATTGATGAGTTAATTCCTCGAATGTAATTTTAACTCAGAAGTTACCTGACTCAGCAGTAAGAGGTGCTGTTAACTCAGTCACAGCTGAAACTTAATATACATGCCATTTCTGGATCCTGCACAAACTGGGCTCCAACTGCATTAATTTTGAATGAGGCACAACAAAAGAAATTGCGTTTGAAAAGGGTCAACCTTGAACTGTACACCGGCCTCACTTTTCTCAAATGTTGAATGACCTTTCAGCTTTCCTACCTAGCATATGAGCTCATGCCTTCAGAATATCAAGAATGATGAGTTTGCAAATGCACACATGAATGTATTTCAGACGAGCATGTGGAGTCGGAAATGCACATGACTTCCATCCCAGGCCTGATGAGAAGCTTTGACTTTGGGTCCCTTTCTCGCAATGTTTAAATTTTATACTAACAAACAATTACTGCATATGTACAATATCGATATGCGGAGGCTTGTAGCAACTGGTTTTGACCAAACAAAATATCTCTGGCACACTGTTAGGGAAGACTTTGCTTACAATTGTTTAACACCAGATTCATTCTCAAGTTATAGTGATGTACAGCACAGAAACTGACCCTTCGGTCCAAGTCATCCATGCCGACCAGATATCCTGAATTAACCTAATCCCATTTGCCAGCACTTGGCCCATATCCCTCTAATCCCTCCCTTTGTATATTCCAATCCAGATGCCTTTTAAATGTTGTAAGTGTACCAACCTTCTCCACTTCCTCTGGCAGCTCATTCCATACATGCACCACCCTCTGTGTGAAAAAGTGACCCCTTAGTTCCCTTTTAAATCTTGCCCCTCTCCCCTTAAACCTGTGCCTTCTAGTTCTGGACCCCCCTACCTTGGGGAAAAAACGATCTTGACTATTCGTTCTATCCATGTCCCTCATGATTTAAGTTCAGACATTGCTGTGGGCTGTACCATTCAAATATTCCTTTAGTATGTTGCCCGTGTGAATTTTAATGGTTGAGATCCCCCACCAGATTGTTTTGTAGCTTTGTCGCTGATTAAATATGTATACCAGTGCCAATCCAGTATTAATATCCATCTGCCACTAGTAATTAATGGTGTATAGACATCAATTGATCATTAAAAACCTGTGTCATATGTTTCAGTCTTTTGAGGCCCCAGTTTATCAGTAGATAGTCACTTTTTGTTCTCGGCTTCTGGGTATCATTCTTCGTTACAATAAATACACTGGCAGATCACATTAACTGTGATTTTGAGCAGTAATCATTATTTATGTTTATTATAAAACTGTTCAGCTGCTCCTCTATTTCATACAACAATAACTTGTATTCACACAACCTTTTTAAACGGTAAAACAAGCCAAAGTGTTGCTTAGCACTCTTATAAATAACATCTTACAACAAGCAAGTCATAGAAGGAGACACGCAGACAGGAGAGTTTGTCAAAGGAGTACATTTTAAGAAGGATTTTAAAGAAGGAGTGGTGGAGAGATTTGTGGAAGGTTTTCCCAGAGTTCAGCCCTTGGTACCTGAAGGTGCTGCTCCTTCATCAGGTGTTCACAACTACTACCTGATGATGGTCACAACCACCTGATGAAGGAGCGTCGCTCTGAAAGCGAGTGCTTCTAAATAAACCTGTTGGACTATAACCTGGTGTTGTGTGATTTTTAAACTTTGTCCAGCCCAGTCCAAAACCAGCACCTCTTAAATCGTGAAGTTTAACATTGGCTGGAAAAATCAGATACAATAGATTGCCACCAGGACATTCGGTCCCTTCCAGCTATGATCAAGTCAAACATGTTTCATGAGCTATTCCCAGCCTCACACGCTTCTGATATTTTTTCAAACATTTAGGAGTAAGAAGTTGGTGTTGATTGTGCCTCTTCTGGGAGTGCTCCAAATATCCTCAGAACTCCAACATGTTTTCTGTAGTCTGTGCACAAATTTCTGGGTCAAATTATGTGGAATTCCACATTGGTGATGGTTTGAACGCTTGCAGGGAACGTTCCCGAGAGTAGACGTGCGAGGGCATCAAGTTGTGTTTGACATGGAGTTGACACCAGCACAACAGTTTTTGACAGCTCAGTGCTCCAACAAAAGCCATCTCTATATCTTCCACAGGTGAGCACACGCTCTGAGCAGGAACACCCTCCCTCCCACAGCCAGTGCTATTTGAAGGGATCACCAACCACCTACACACTCATAGCTAATTGATTTCTTTTGGGTTATTCTATTTCCAAGACATTTCTGGTGGCTCAGCATGAATGAAAACAACAGTGAGTCTCATGGTACAGTGGTAGTGTCCCTACCTCTAAGCCAGGAGGCATGGCTTCAAGTCTTACCTGCTCCAGATGCATGTAATAGCACAAAACCATGAGATATAGGAGCAGATGGGACCATTTGGCCCACTGAATCCACTCTGCCATTTGATCATAGCTGATATGTTTCTCAAACCGCTCCCCCCACTCCCCTCAAATGTCACCTCCTCCATGGCTTACAGACTGGAAATCAAAGGCAGGATATCCTTCAGGTATGGGGTAACAGTAAAAGAAAAAAGCCAGCATCGGCTCAGTGGGCAGAATGGCCTGCTGCTGTGCTGGATCATTCTGATATTCCTGCTAGAGGTTATTAGCCCAGACGCTAAATACGAACATCACCTCCAGTGTCATAAACCGCCATTTTCCTTGCTTAACTGACCCAGGTACACTTTTTCCTAATTTGCTGTCTACCTTTCCACAGCCCTTGAGGAAATCCACTGACAGAACCTCCACTCCACTGCAGGAGCATCTGCTACTGAGTCCTCGCCTGTGTCTTAGTCACCTCGATCAGAGGCACTGTCGGTGTCACACATTTATGACATCCTGCCCCCGTTCCGTTAATCTTGAATGCATAATCAATTTAACTTTCTATTTCTATTCCTGCCTTAATCCCACTCTTGCCTCAGTTGAGGTGTGACATTTAAGAGTTCCCATTGCTTCCCACACAATCCATTTCCATTCAGTATGTCGTTCTCCTTCTGTACGTGGGCTGAGAGGATTTCACCAGGCTCAGCCAAGACCAGATTTACTTCCTCAATGCAAAAATGGGATTCTAATCAAACTTTTGCTCAGTTAATCCAGTCTGTTCTATACTTTGTAAACCAGTGCAGGCATGTAGACAGTACCGGACATCAACCTTTACCTTCACACAATTTATTCTGCCACAGTTTGTTTGTCCATTTTAATAAAAGACTGCAATGTTGTGCTTGCTTGCATTGATCGATTAAATTAATACAGAATGGAGGGAAATCAGATTTTTGAGGGTATTTTAATTATTTTTATCCCTCTCCCCATCAACTGTGGTCAGCTGACAGGCCTCCACAATCACAGAGTACCTTTGCATTCCTAATGAAGGGCTTATGCCCGAAATGTCGACTCTCCTGCTCCTCGGATGCTGCCTGACCGGCTGTGCTTTTCCAGCACCACGCTCTCGACTCTGATCTCCAGCATCTGCGGTCCTCACTTTCTCCTATTGCCCCATTATCCCTTTTGTTTGTGGGAGTTTCCCGTGTCTAAGTTGGTTGCCATATGTCCTGTATCATAACAGTGATTGCACTTCAAAATGGGGTTGATCTGCTCATTTGGCTAGATAGTTGGCTAGTGATACTGACAGCATGGGTTCAATCCCCACACCGGGTGAGGTTACCATGAGGGACTGTCCTTCTCAACCTCTCCCCTCGCCTGAGGTGTGGTGACCCTCAGGTTAAACCACCACCAGACACCTCTCTCTGTTATGAGAGAGCAGCCCTATGGTCGACTGGGACTATAGTGACTTTACCTTTACACTTCAGAAGTAGTTAATTGGTTAGCTGATGTAGAGAAAGGTGCAATATAAATGCAAGGCTTTTCTTGTTTTACTTTTTGACTTTTCGATCTGTCACTTTGTTGGAGTCATGTCACTTAAGCGTCCTCTCCCCTTGGCACTTTCAATGTTTTTTTTTCTCTCAATTCTCATTCCATTAATTGGTGAGAGGAGGATGGAGGAGGAATAACGTAATAGAGGATTAGCCAAGGGTGAGAGGAGAGGAAGAGGGATAAGTCATAGAATTGTAACACTGTCATAGTGCAGAAGAAGACCATTTGGCCCATTGTGTCTGCAGCAACTGCCTGAGCATTTTAACAGCACCTATCACCTGCCTTTACTCCTAGCCTTGCATTTTGTGACTATTTAACTAACCATTCAATGCCCCTTTGAATGCCTCAACTGAATCTGGTTCCAACACACTTCCACACATTGTGTTCAAGATCCTAACTATTCAATGGATGAAAAAGACTTTTCTTACCTCTCTTTTGCTTCCTTTATAAAACACTTTAAACTTATAGCAAGTTTTGAAAAGATTTGTCACTCAGGTTGAGGTTCTGGATGTGAGTTTGCTCGCTAAGCTAGAAGGTTCGGTTTCAGATGTTTCGTCACCATACTCAGTAATGTCATCAGTAACCCTCCAGTGAAGGCTCTGGACTTAGTATGGTGATGAAACATCTGAAACTGAACCTTCCAGCTCAGCGAGCAAACTCACATCCAGTACTTGAAACTTTTGTCCTCAATCTGTTTCTTCGTACTCACTCCATCCAGCCCCCTCATAATTCTGAGAACTTCTGTCAAATCTCCTCACAATCTCCTTCGAGAATAGTCTAACTTCCCCGACTGCTCCTTATAACTGAAACATCTCATCTCTGGAACCATTTCTCATTAACCCATTTTGCACTCTCTCCAAGGCATTCACAACCTTCCTATATTGTGGTACCCAGACCTGTACACAGAGATCCAGCTGTGGTGTGACCAGTGTTACCAGTTATCACAATCTCCTTCTGTTGGACCCTGTGCCCTATTAACGAAGCTCCAATACTGTATCCTTTATTAATTGGTCTCTCTGCCTGTCCCACCATCTTTAGTGATTAGTGGACATATACATCCAGGTCTGTCTGCTCCTGCACACTCTTTAGAATATTACCCTTAATTTTATACTTTCTCTCCACGCTCTTTACACCAAAGTATTTCATCTCACCCTTTGCTGTCTTTTCTGCCACATATCCACCCATTCCACCAACATGTCAATACCCTTTTAAAGTACAACAGTGTCCTCCTTACAGTTTCCAAGTCTCCTAAGTTCTGTCATGCACGAACTTTGCAATTGTCCGCTGCACCTCAAGATCTAGTTCATTAATCTGAGTTAGGAAAAGCAAGGGATCCCAATACTAACCCCTGGCGAACTCCACCACAAATCTAATTTCAGCCTAAAAAAATACACATCATAGAGTCATATAGCACGGAAACAGACCCTTCGATCCAACAGACCATGCCGATCATAATCCCCAGCTAAACTAGTCCCAGCTGCCTACTCCTGGCCTATGTCCTTGTAAACTTTTCTTATTCATGTATTTATCTAAGTGTATTTTAAATGTTGTAATTGTACCCACATCCATCACTTCCTCAGGAAGTTCATCCAAAATGTGAACCATCCTCTGTGTAAAAAATTTGCCCCTCATGTCGTTTTTGAATCTCTCTCCCCACACCTTAAAAATGTGCCCCTTAGTCTTGAAATCCCCCAACCTGGGGAAAAGACAACAACCATTAACTCTATCTATAACCCTCATTATTTTATAAACTTACATCAGGTTGCCTCTCAACCTCCTATGCTCCAGTTAAAAAGTCCCAGCCTTCCATATCTTCCATACCCACGACTGTCTGTTTGCTATCCCTCTGCCAATTTTATACCTACCTTGCTACCTCTCCTTTTATTCCATATTCTATAACTTACCAGAAAAGACTGTTGTGCGGCACTGCATTGAACACTTTCTGGAAGTCCTTATTGTTTAGTTTAGATTCGCTACAGTATGGAAACAGGCCTGACAGCCCAACAAGTCCACACCGACCAACCGAAAAGTAACCTACCCAGACCCATTCCCCGACATTTACCCCTGATTTATGCACCTAACACTATGGGCAATTTAGCATGACCAATTCACCTGACCTGCACTATCTGTTACCTCTTCAAAAAAAAACTCCAGTGAGTTAGTTACTCATAATTTTCCTGAACCGTCTGAATCAATTTTTCACGTGGCCAATAATTCTATCCCGAATAATTGTTTTCTAAAAGTTTTCCCACCAAAGAAGTTAAACTGACTGATCTGTAATTGCAATCTTTATAAACATTTTTCGAACATATGGTGTAGGGGAGGGGAAAGGTGTGAAGGTGAGAAAGCAATGAGTAATTGGAAAAGAAGAGGAACAAAAGACAACTAAAACATACCAGAGACATCAATAGTGACACAAGACCAGAGAGAATGTATTTGGCAACTTCTTGTGAGAAACAAAGAGTCAAATTGGCACAGAGGAAGTCTATCTGCAAGGTATCATTTAGAAATGTAATTTAACAATTAAAATTACCTTACAGCTGATGCAACACACCTACAAATAATAGTATTTTTCAGATCTTTGTTATATAATAGTGGACATCTATACATTTTCTAAAGTGACAGGTTTTAGTTTCGCAGTGGAATTCAAGCTAGCATCTGGATGACACAGGGAAGCAACTGCAGCTGTAGGAACATTGTTATACAAAACAATTCAACTTACAGTCAGAAGAAACCGAAGGAACTGCGGGTACTGGAAATCAGAAACAAAAACAGAAATTGCTAGAAAAGCTCAGCAGGTCTGACAGCTTCTGTGAAGAGAAATCAGGGTCAACGTTTCAGATGGACCAGAAACGTGAACTCTGATTTCTCTCCACAGATGCTGCCAGATGTCTGTGATCTTTTCCAGCAATTTAGAGGCAGCTACTTGGTCGTACAGAGCTTGAATTTTACTGAGAAGGAGATACTTGCTGGTGAAGCCTTTCATATGGCATTCTTCAGGTCAGATGCAAGAATGCCAAATTTCAAATGATCACAAATGCATATCCCTTTTCTCCTTTGGTATAAATGAGATTAATTCTCATCCTTGAGTTTATTTTAAGGTTTGTCAATAAAGTTTCAAGGATGCAGGTCTCCCAGAATAAATACAGGTTGATGAAAAAAAATGGTTTCCAATTGTAACAAACCCACCATTGGTGCCATTGTTTGAACATTTATTCCTTGGATGTTGTGTCACTGGCTAATCCAGCAATCATTGGCCATCCCTAATTGCCCAGATGGCAGTTAAGAGTCCATCATATTGCTGGGGGTTGGAGTCACATGTAGGTCAGTTAAAGATGGCATTCTCTTTCTCTTAAGGATATGACTGAACAAGATGGATTTTTGAAAAGAGTGAGGACTGCGGATGTTGGAGATCAGAGTCGAGAGTGTGGTGCTGGAAAAGCACAGCAGGTCAGGCAGCAGCCGAGGATCAGGAGAGTCGACGTTTCAGGCGTAAGCCCTTCATCAGGACCCATCAAAATGGGTCTTTCCTAACAATTAGCAATGGTTCCATGGTCAGCATTAATTTGAGACGTTTTAATTGATTTTAAATTGCAGGATAAGTGCATGGCAGGATTTGAATGTGGGCTGTCAAACATCAACTGGGTCTGTGAAGTTAACAGTCTAGTGATCGTACCATTAGGCCATCACTACCTCGGATCACATTGCCGTTTGAGAGAGCTTTCTGTGTGTAAATCAGCTGCTGTTTTTGCTACCTTACAACAGTGAATACACTCCAAATGTAATTGAAAGTCTGCAAAGGGCTTTGTGGCATGCAGTTATTTTGAAAGGCACTATATAGATGTAAATATATTCCTTTCTATCATGTGACTCACCAACCCACATCTGACCAAAGGTAATAACAGATGATTCACCGATATCTTTGCATAAGAGTTCCATTTTCAGGATGACTGCATTGTGAGAGCCAACTGGAGTGACATAACAAGCTTTAAAGCAAGAGGAAGTGATGTCCTAGTGTATTATTCAATGGTAAGACTGGATAATTAGTGTTTGAATATTAATCCAGACAGAGACTGGTATTAAATTCTCCTGTTTCTGCTATGGAGATTGTGGTAGAAATCACAGAATGATAATTAACCTCTTTGGTCAGGTAATGGACACTCTTTCTTTAGCTAGCAAGTTCTGAGGTGGGATTTGAAAACTGGGACTTCTAGCTTAGAGACAGTAATTCTTCTTAGTGTGCCACAAGACCTCGTCTTTAGAAATTGTGCCACTTGGTTTTTTTACATTGAGTAGTTACATTGAGTATTGAGTATTGAATGCACTTCTTATTGGAGGCAAGTCCAGTTGAGCCATTTAAGAGGACACTGGGTGATGATTCTGATAGAAATGGTTTGTAGGAGTACGGGGAAAAGGCAAGGGGTTGGCACTGAGTAATAGAACCGGTGCAGGCATGATGGGCTGAATGGCCTCCTGTGCTGTAACAATTCTATGATTCTGATTCTGCGGCACCCACCTCAAGGACGTGCAGTGGTTCAGATTTCATATCTTACTAGAGGGTCAGCATCAGTGACAGTGCAGCACTCCCTGAACACTGCACTATTCCAGGTTTTTCTATACTCAAGTTCCTGAGGAGGAATCACCAAGATGAAAGCTTTTTGTTTACATTAAACAAGTTGAACACCTGTTTTTAAACATTGATGCACTTGAGATTAATATATCTATGTGCTTTAATGTGAGTAATTTCCAGTCCAAACTATTTTTAATGAAATCTCTTCCCACACAGAAAATAAGCACCTGGAAGCACTATCCGTTTGGAAAATGTGAGTTAGACGTGAGTGGAGTGGAGTTATTTAGGTTTCAGAATGCAGTGGCTCGGTGAGGCAAGGAGGTGTGCGGATTTGAATTCCCAATCTAGAGTCTGATCCAGGCTGTACACTTCAGGATGAGGCTGTGGGAGCGCTGCAGTGTCAGAGGTGCTGCTTCCAGATGAGATGTTCAACTGAGGCACTTCCTCAAGTGGACTGGAAAGATCAGAGAGCCACAATTTGAGTGTTCGCTGAGGAACGTCAACATTTATCCCTTGAGCAGAGACCACAATTGCTAGCGTTCACCGCATGAACGGGAGCAATTTACAACAATTACTGTCACTGCATTCATATTATTGTCAACGTTGAAGAGAAAGAGCTGTGTTTGAGTAGCACCCTTCTCAACCCCAGGAACCCCTAACCCCAACAACAAGCCAATACCATACTTCTGTAGTGCAGCAGTAGACCTATACAAAGCATGATCGCACTAACAGCAACCATATAGAATCATAGGGAAGTATGGAATTGGATGCTGTTCAAAGTGGAAGGTCCTGAGGTTGAGAAAAGTGCTACTGAAAGGGCAACTCGTTCTTTTCGAAGTTCACAATATGAATGCAGTGACAGTAACTGTTGTAAATTGCCCCCACTCGTGTTGAGTTATGTGACAGATTTTGCTGTTGAGCAATGTGAAACATTAGTTTGAGGTCAGTAGCAAAATGGTTATTACCCTCAGTGTAGTCACTCTCCCCTCAAAGTCATTGATCCTGAGGAGGTGAAAATTCATAAATATGTGTCAGATCGTCACCTGTTGGTGTTTCTGCAGAACTGCACTCCACCAGGGATTCTCTTCAGTATGCAGATAAACACAATGGAACCTATCAATATTAAATGAGCACTTCATATTCACTCCTGCTGTTGGTTGGAAGATGCAGCATTTCAAAAGCTCATTACAACACTTTCATCAATAAATGAAGGAAACGTGGTCTCTAGCATCCTTTGTACCGTTTATAGGTGGAGACAGGGATATTTATTGTTGATGACTGCAGACAATGACAGCTTGCTTACTGCAACAATTCACAGGATTAGCAAAGAGCCCTTTAAAATTTAAAGGCAGAACTCTTAACACAGTACAGTGCTCACAGAACCAATATAGTTTGCACATTTTTCTTTGATTTAAATATTAATACATTGGTGAAAACATGACCACAGGTGGCAGCGTAAATCTACAAGGGTGTGCAGAGGATTGTGCCACTTGCCATGAGATTTAGGAGACTCAGTCCGTACAGACTCAAAGCGACTGAGATCTGTTCATCCGAATGCCCCTTGAACTGTGACATGCAACTCATGGTGTGCTGTGTCTCTCTCACAGCCAATCCCATTTTGTAAAACCATCTCACACCCTTTGCAGGAGTGGTTCGATAAGTGGTGACCCGCCAACCAGCCAGAAACCAAGTTAATTAATTATCGATAATTTTAGGTTGAAAAGAAATGTAACCTGCATTTGGTGCATTCCTGTTTTAACCTGCTAGGGGCGGAGCCAGCACAGGGCAGTTGGTTTGGCTGTGATATTGGACATCACAGTGCCACAAGGTGCACCACAGGATGTACACAGTGCCATCACTGTCCATGTGATGGAGGATTCTCAGGCAGGTTCACAGGAGTGGCATGCCTGTGTGTACTGGGAGCTACATGAACGAATCCACAGGGACCCTGTTCTATGCCATGCAATGCGCCTAAACAAAATACATAGCAGCTATTCACTGGTTCATTTCAGGGCAATGCCTTGACCAATCAGAGTCAACCTATCCAGTTTAAATTTAAACAAACGTTGGCAGTTAACTGTCGGTCATTATCGAACTGGTGCAATCCCTCCGGCAGAGCCTCTATCAATGAGAATCTATCTGCCAACCAGTCAGAACTCCTTTCTTATACAGTACAAAATGATGTTGCCCTTTACATCGGTACTTGTGAATTCTCCTCTGAGCGCACAATGCGATTTATTTTTGTCAGCAATACTAAAGTCCTGCACCATCTAATGACCATGCAAACACTGAAATTAATGAATTTATTTATGCCATGTATTGTTTATTGAAGTGTTCAGGTCTAGTGCATAGGGTGTTGGTTGGTGGAAGGTGGGGTTTGAGACTGAAGCCGTGAAGGCTTCAGTGAGTAAGACAGTGAAGGAAGCCATGAACAGTGTGGCAAGGGAGGTGGTGAGTGCAGTGGAAAGCGAAGCAGCCAGGCAAGTGGAGGACCGAGGGGAACAGTGAAGGGACTAACAAGGGGAATAACAGCGTCGAATCTCTACAGTGTAGAAGTAGACCATCTGGCCGATTCAGTCCACACTGACCCTCTGAACAGTATTTCACCAGACCCACCCCATCCTTGTAACCCTGCATTTCCCATGACTAATCCTGACACATTGCTGAACACTATGGGGCAATTTCCCATGGCCCATCCACCTAACCTGCACATCTTTGGACTGGAGGAGGAAACGAGAGCACCTGAGGTAAGCCCACGCAGACACAGGGAGAATTTGCAAACTCCACACAGTCATAGAGTCATAGAGATGTACAGCATGAAAACAGACCCTTCGGTCCAACCCGTCCATGCTGACCAGATATCCCAACCCAATCTAGTCCCACCTGCCAGCACCTGGCCCAGTCGCCCAAGGCTGGAATCAGACCAGGTCCCGGGTGTTGTGAGGCAGCAGTGCTAACCACTGAGCCACCATTTAACCCGCCATGCAGACCTTTACAAAATCCCAATAATCAGAAATAATCAATAACCAGAATGACTATGGGAATATTAGTCTTTATATTGAGAGAACTAGGATGCAATGGGGTAGAAGACATGCATCAACTATCTAAAGCACTAGTTACACCCAGAGAGTCATTGTGAGCTGTTCTGGGTACCATACCATTGAAAGGATGTTTTGGGGAGGTGGAACAGCGTAGATTCATCAAAATAGTCTCCAAGGGCTATGTTACAAGGAGAGATTACATAAACTAACATAGTTAAAAATCACACAACACCAGGTTATGATCCAACAGGATTAATTGGAAACAAATTTCAAATTGGAAGCAAAACCAATTAAACCTGTTGGACTATAACTTGGTGTTGTGTGATTTTTACTTTTGTACACCCCAATCCAACACCGGCATCTCCAAATCATGACAAACTAACATAGCATTCCCTGCAATTTCTATGGTTCAGGGAAATTTTACTTTCAAAATGTTAAACAGAACTGATCGGGTAGATAAAGTTCAATTGTTTCTATTGGCTGTGAGTCCAGGACTGGAGGGGAGTGTCTAACAATCAAAGTGAGACCTTCGGAAGTGACATTGGGAAACATTCGAAGGATGGGGGAAATTCAGAGCTCTCTTCCACAAACAATAATTGAAGCTGGGCCAGTGGTTAAACCGGAAACAGGTAGATCTTTGTTAATCAAAGACATTGATGGGTACAGGGAAAGGGCTGGTCTATGGACTTAGCTGATAGATTAGATGTAATCTCACTGAATGTTGCAGATGGTGAATATTCACTGCTCACACCTCCATTCATATATTCCAGGCCACTTAAAACATTGCTCTATCCCCTGCTATCCCATTGGGCAGAATGTTGGCACCCAGTGCTTCTGTAGACACATGCCCAGGATAGGGTGAAGTCATGATTCACTCGTCACTCCCCTCACTACTCTGGGGTAGCGCGGTGCCTCAGTGGTTAGCACTGCTGCATCACAGCACCAGGGACCTGCTTCGACTCCAGCCTCCGGTGACCTGTGTGGAGTTTGCAGATGCTCCCCGTGTCTGCATGGATTTCCTCTGAGTGCTCTGATCTCCTCCCACAGTCCAAAAATATGCAGGTTAGGGTGGATTGGCAGTGCTAAATTGCCCATAGTGTCCAGGGATGTGCAGGTTAGGTGAGCTAACCATGTGGAACGCAGGATTACAGGGATAAGGTGGGGGGGGTGAGTCTAGGTGGGCTGCTTTTCAGGGGCTTGGTGTGGATGTGATGGGCTGAAAGGCCTGCTTCTACACTATAAGGTTTCTATGATTCTCCTTGTGGTGCAGGGGATAGTGTTCTTGCCCCTGTGCCTAACCTTCCAGGTTAAAGTCCTGAAACAATAGTTTGATAGTCAGCCTGAGGAAGCCTTCCAACGTACTTGTGGAAGGCACTTAGAGTGGGAGAGACTCACACTGATCTGCCATGTCTGATGTGAAGTAGTGTCCCTTAGGTTTAAGACTCCAGTTACAAGTTACGAACCTATTATCAGGGGAAAAAACTAGCCGTGAATGGTATACATGAATGCGTACCTCATCCACAACGCTCTGTGTGTGGGAAAAGAATTATTTGTACAGAAGACAAGTGCTGCAAAGCAGGATGGCCCACACGACCGCACCTCCACCTCCCTTTTACACCACACCTTACCCTCCCCAAACTCCACAGGAAAAAGAAATGTTCAATCGAGCCCGGTGAGCTCAACTTGAACAGTTCCTCATCCAAGCCTGTGTTTCTAGGTCACCAAACAAGGAGGAACTTTCTGGTCACAGTTACCGATATCAACTTTAGGAAATGATCTTCACTAGAAAAGAAAGTTGAGGCAATCTTTCCCTGTCAATTAAATCACAAAATTAAATAATGAGAAAGAAGATGCCATTTTGTATTTAAATAACCGTCAATGGAATTGCAAAATGCAAGTTGCAATTAGGTGAAGCGATGCCCCAGTGGTATTATCGCTGGACCATTAATCCAGTGACCCAGGTAATGTTCTGGGACCAGGGTTCGAATCAGCAGATGGTGGAATTTGAACTTAATTAAAAACAAATCTGGGGTTAAGAGTCTAATGATGACCACAGAACCATTGCTCATTTTCAGGAATAAACCCATCTTACCTGGTCTAGCCTACATGTGACTCCAGACTCACAGCGACGTGGTTGACTCTTCACTGCCCTCTGGGCCATGAGGGATGGGCAATAAATGATGACACTGCCAGTGATACCCTCAGCCTAATCCTGTCGTAGATTGATGGTCAGAGTTGGTTCTAACACTGTGTTTGTTGACAGCTGTCAAACTCCTGACACAGAGAGAGGTTATAACACAGTTACCACTCTGAGAGATCTTTGGTTCATTTGTGTAAGAAATGAATTCGGCAGCTTATTGTTTTTCAGCCCGCCACACCCCTCCCCACCCTCACCCCTTTCCCGCACACGTTTATTCCTTCTGAGCTCGCTAGCTCACTGGCTTTCTGTGTCCTTTCACTTTGGTTTCCGTCACTTTCTTGATCCAAGAGACGAATTTGGCCACTTTTGTGTAAACGCCAGGGGAGTCCTTCCGTCCACATCCGTAACCCCACGAGGTGATGCCCAAGATGACCCAACGTCCACCCATGCGTTGGCACATCAGAGGGCCACCGCTGTCGCCCTGGCAACTATCAACCCTCTTGTGCTCGGACAGATTGCCCGCACAAATCATACGGGGGGTAAACTTGTCCCTGTAGCGGCTTTTGCAAATCTTCTTTGGCAGTAGGGGGACCGCACCTTGCAGTAAAGTCCGTGAGTAGGATCTTCCTAAAAAATAGGTTAGAAAAACAACATGTCATTGCATTTACTTGCCTCTTGAGGGGTGACTGCTTGAGATACCTTCAAAAAGAGCTCACTACAGACAAACAATGCTTTCCCCGATATATTTTCAAAGCAGCCAGTTGCTACAGTCCACAATATTGCACAGTTTGTACTTGAAAATTAAAATTCTTGAAATAGAAGTGGGCTTAACAGATTTTGGTAGCTTTTCCGAAGAGAACATTGATATGATGGGCTGAATGGCCTCTCAAGTTGCTACAGAATCATCTATATGCCAGTTGTACACAGGGGTATTTTAGTTTAACCTGTGTAAGACAGTGTACATGGGTGATGCACTAGGTGCAGAGTGACAGCACACAGACTTTGTCGATGAAAGTCCAGTTCTGATTGCCGCAGTTACCACAACCACTGACACCCAGGTGGCTGAGCCTAATGTGTCAAACTGGGGTGAAGCCAAGCAAAGGACAGCAATCTCTCCCATCAATGGGGTGTACCCCCAAAAGGGGCAAAAGCTGAAATCTTTGGAGAATCCCATTGTGAAAAGCCCAAACATTAGTACGATTAAAATGGAGCACCGACTGGATCACTGTCACATTGCTGGTTGTTAGTCTTGATTATGGTCAGCCCAAGCTAAAGCACTGTGACCAATTCTGGACATCACACTCCAGGAAGGAGGTGAGGACTTTGGTGGGTGGACAGAAGAGGTCTTTTCCCCAGAGTTTCCCCAAAGCTAGAGGCTTCAGGTTTCAGGTGGGTCAGAAATCTGTCAAACCACTTACCTGTATCTCCCCAGCCAGTAATATAGCAGGATTGCTTGTTAATTCTGATCCTTTCCTTCCTGGCTGGCAGACAGACTGGGGTCGCATACTGATTGAATGTCACACAATGGCCTTCCTTCCCCTTCATTCTGACCAGTGCTATGTCATTGTCACTGCTGTCTGGCTTGTAGTTCTTGTGCGTGACAATCCTTTCAATGGGGATTTCTCGCTCATACTCATCCTCCACAGCTGTGTGGTAATCTCCGACACGGATGTAGTAATGTCTCGTCTCATTACCAAACCTGTAACGTTTAACAGCTGAGTAAAGGCCATACCCTTCTCTTTGAAATGAATGCTCTCAAAAGTGTGGTCATCCCCTTTTTCTGTTTCACGCACCACATTCACAGAAGAGATCTTTGAGAAGCAGGTGCTGTCATGGAGTCATAGAGGTGTACAGCACAGAAACAGACCCTTCGGTCCAACCAGTACATGCCAACCAGATATCCCAACCCAATCTAGTCCCACCTGCCAGCACCCGGCCCATATCCCTCCAAACCCTTCCTATTCATATACCCATCCAGATGCCTTTAAAATGTTGTAATTGTACCAGCCTCCACAACTTCCTCTGGCAGTTCATTCCATACACGTATCACCCTCTGCATGAAAATGTTGCCCCTTAGGTCTCTTCTATATCTTTCCCCTCTCACCCTAAATCTATGCCCTCTAGTTCTGGACTCCCCCACCCCAGGGAAAAGACCTTGCCTATTTACCCTATCCACAACCGTCATGATTTTATAAACCTCTATAAGGTCACCCCACTTCCTTCAATGCCCCAGGGAAAACAGCCCTAGCATAGTCATAGATTAGAGTGGTGCTGGAAAAGCACAGCAGGATCTGCAGTCCCCACTTCTGCCTAGCATAGTCATAGGCTAGTGATAGTCATAGAGTCGTACAGCGCATAGAAACAGACCCTTTGGTCCAACCAGTCAATGCTAACCATAATCCCAAACTAAAAAAGTCCCACCTGCCTATGTATGGCCTATATACTTTCAAATGTTTCTCAACGCATCTACTTACCTAATTAGTCTTTTAAACATTGTCCACTACTTCCTCTGGAAGTTCATTCCACAGATGAGTCACTGTGTAAAATGAATTGCCCCTCAAGTCCTTTATAAGTCATTCTCATCTCACCTTAGAAATATACCCACTAGTCTTAAGTTCCCCACCTTAGGGAAAAGACACATGCTATTCACCTTATCTATACCCTTCATTGTTTTATATACCTCTGTAAGGTTATCTCACAACCTCCTATGCTCCAGTTAAAAAAGTTCCAACCTGAGGTAAATCTCTTTTGAATCCTCTCCAGTTTAATCATATCCTTCCTATCACAGAGCGACCAACAGTGAAGAAGATTACCTCAGAACTTGATCAGTTGGGCCAGTGCACCAAGGAGTGGCAGATGGACTTTAATTCAGATAAATGGTGAGGTCCTGCATTTTGGAAAAGCAAATCAGAGCAGGACTTATACTTAATGGGAAGATCCTGGGGAGTGTGGCTGAACAAAGAGACCTTGGAGTGCAGGTTCATAGTTAATTGAACGTGGAGTCACAGGTAGATAGGACAGTGAAGACGGTGTTTGGTATGCTTTCCTTTATTGGTCAGAGCATTGAATATTGAATTCAGGAGGCTGTATATGACATTGGTTAGGCCACTTTTGGGATACTGTGTACAATTCTGGTCTCCCTCCAATAGGAGAAAGTGAGGACTGCAGACGCTGGAGATCAGAGCTGAAAATGTGTTGCTGGAAAAGCGCAGCAGGTCAGGCAGCATCCAAGGAGCAGGAGAATCGACGTTTCGGGCATGAGCCCTTCTTCAGGAATGAGGAACGTGTGCCAAGCAGGCTAAGATAAAAGGTAGGGAGGAGGGGCTTGGGGGAGGGGTGTTGAAAATGCGATAGGTGGAAGGAGGTTAAGGTGAGGGTGATAGGCTGGAGTGGGGTGGGGACAGAGAGGTCAGGAAGAAGATTGCAGGTTAGGAAGGTGGTGCTGAGTTCTAGGGTTGGGACTGAGACAAGGTGGGGAGAGGGGAAATGAGGAAACTTCAAAGACTGCAATTTACCCCCAGACGTGGTCGACGATGCCCTCCACTGCATCTCCTCCACTTCCCGCTCCTCCGCCCTTGAGCCCCGCCCCTCCAATCACCACCAGGACAGAACCCCACTGGTCCTCACCTACCACCCCACCAACCTCCATGTCCAATGTATCATCCGTGGTCATTTCCGCCACCTCCAAATGGACCCCACCACCAGGGATCTATTTCTCTCCCCTCTCCTACCAGTGTTCCGAAACGACCATTCCCTCCGTGACTCCTTCGTCAGGTCCACACCCCCTACCAACCCAACCTCCAGTCCCGACACCTTCTCCTGCAACCGCAAGAAATGAAAAACTTGCGCCCACACCTCCCCCCTTACTTCCCTCCAAGGCCCCAAGGATCCTTCCATATCCACCATAAATTAATCTGCACCTCCACACACATCATTTACTGCATCCGCTGCACCCGATGTGGCCTCCTCTATATTGGGGAGACAGGCCGCCTACTTGCGGAACATTTCAGAGAACACCTCTGGGACACCCAGACCAACCAACCCAACACCCCATAGCTCAACACTTCAACTCCCCCTCCCACTCCAGCAAGGACATGCAAGTCCTTGGACTTCTCCATCGCCAGACCATAGCAACACGACGGCTGGAGGAAGACCATCTCATCTCCGCCTAGGAACCCTCCAAGCACAATTTCTCCAGTTTCCTCATTTCCCCTCCCCCCACCTTGTCTCAGTCCCAACCCTTGATCTCAGCACCATCTTTCTAACCTGCAATCTTCTTCCTGACCTCCTTCCACATCTATTGCATTTCCAACTCCCCTCCCCCAAGTCCCTCCTCCCTACCTTTTATCTTAGCCTGCTTGGCACACTTTCCTCATTCCTGAAGAAGGGCTCATGCCCGAAACATCAATTTTCCTGCTCCTTGGATGCTGCCTGACCTGCTGCGCTTTTCCAGCAACACATTTTCAGCTCCCTCCAATAAGAAACATGTTGTGAAACCTGAAAGGATTCAGAAAAGATTTACAAACATGTTGCTCGTCGAGTTTGAGCTACAGGGAGACACTGAATAGGTTGGGGCTGTTTTACCAGGGGTGACCTTATAAAATCATGAGGGGCATGGATCGGGTAAATAGACAAGGTATTTTCCCTGGAATGGGGGACTACAAAACTAGAGGACATAAGTTTAAGGGGGGAGGGGAAAGATTTAAAAGGAACCTAAGGGGCAACCTTTCTCACACAGAGGGTGGTGTGTGTACGGAATCAGCTGCCAGAGGAAGTGGTGGAGGCTCATACAATTACAACATTTAAAACGCATCTGGATGGTATATCAATAGGAAGGGTTTAGAGGGATATGGGCCAACTGCTGGCAAATGGGACTAGATTAATTTACAAAAACTTGTCAGCATAGACAAGTTGGACTGAAGGTTCTGTTCTGGTAGCCAATTGGCAAAAATAAGGCCCTTTAGATGAGATGTGAAACTGAGGCCTTTCCTGCACCTATCCATTGTTCTCAGGTGGATGCAGAAGACCCTGTGGTATGATTTCTATAGAGAACAGGGCATTTTCCCTCACTGTCCTGCCCAATGTTACTCCTTCAACCAACCACATTGCTGTCTCTGGGAGCTTGCTATGCCAATTGGCGGCCACGTTTCCTCACTGTAGCAGTGACTCATTTGCTGCAAACCATTTGTCAAGGTTGGATCACAAGGTACATCCAATACTGAGATAGATTTTCAATCAGGAAGGAAATCAAGGGTTATGGGGAAAAGACAGGAGGGTAGGGGGGAGGATTATCAGATTCCCAGGATCCCTACAGTTTGGAAACAGACCATTCAGCCCAACAAGTCCACACCGACAGTCCAAACAGCATTCCACCCAGACTCACCCCACCGCCACCCACACCCCCCTCCCCACCCTATGCTTGTAACTCTGCATTTGCCATGGCTAACCCACCTAACCTTGACATCCCTGCTGTGGGTAGAGTCACATGTAGGCCAGACCAGGTAAGGATGGCAGATTTTCCTCCCTCAAGGACATTAGTTTTAGAATTACCATAGAATCCCTACAGCGTGGAAACAAGCCGATTGGCTTAACAACTCCACACTGACCCTCTGAAGAGAATCCCACCCAGACCCTGTCTAACCCTACATTATTCCCATGGCTAATGCACCTAACCTACACATCGCTGAATACTACGGGGTGATTTCCCATGGCCAATTCACCTGACCTGCACATCTTTGGCCTGTGGGAGGAAACCAGAGGAAACCCACACAGTCACAGGGAGAATGTACAAACTCCACACAGACAGTCGCCCGAGGCTGGGATTGAACCCGGGTCCCTGGTGCTGTGAGGCAGCAGTACTAACCACTGAGCTGCCCCAGTCATGATGTCATTGATAGGTGGCGCACACTTGAGGGGCTGAACGGCCTACTTCTGATCCGATGAGTACAGCTTACAATTGTGGTTGCTGTGCCATAAGAAGGATGTCATTAAATTGGGAAGGGTGCAACAAACATTTAGAGGGTGTTACCGAGACTGGAGAGTTTGACTTATAAGGAGATGCTAGATAGGCTGAGACTTTTTTTTTCCCTCAAGTATCAGGGACTGAGGGGTGACTTTATAGAGGTTTATAAAATCATGAGGGGCATGGATAGGGCAAATAGACAGGTCTTTTCCCCAGGGTGGGGTAGTCCAAAACAAGACGGCATAGGTTTAAGGTGAGAGGGGAAAGTTTAAAAGGAACCTCAGGGGCAACTTTTTCAAACAGAGGGTGGTGCGTGTATGGAATGAGCTGCCAAAGGAAGTGGTGGAGGTTATTACAACTGCAACATTTAAAAGACATTTGGACAGGTATATGGATAGGAAAAGTTTAGAGGAAAATGGGCCAAATGCAGGGTCTGTTTCCATGCTGTACATCTCTATGACTCTATGACTATAAATGAGACTCATTCAGTCTTGGAACCCTGGTCAGCATGGATGGGTTGGGCCAAAGGGTCTGTTTCCCTTCTACATGACTGTATGGCTATCTCACTTTGGAGCATCCTGGAGTCATATTAGGTGCTATATAAATGCAAGCCACCCTTCCCACAATAGCTGTTTTTCACTGAATGTTCCCCCCTTTTGTTCCTTCTGTTTGTGATACTGCTGAGGTGTAGTCCAGGCACCCGCCCACTGTCCTCTGTAGCATGAGGCTGACTCTAACCAAGTGTTTATGAAATACTGCTGTCTCTCACCACAGGAAGATGGCAGAAGGGAAACACCAGCCTACAATCAGGCACAGGAAGCAGTGTTAGGAAATGAAAGCTGATTTCATTGTTCACTCCCAGTCACGAGGCCAAACACGTAATTAAGATTAACCAGGATATTGCTGGGAATGGAGGGGTTTCAGATACAAAAATTGACAGCAAAGACTGGGACCTTTACAAAAGGGGCATAGCAGGTTGAGGGATGACCTTATTAAGGTTTATAAAATGATGATAAGGTGAATGACAAGGGTCTTTCCCCGAGGGTGGGGAAGTTTGAAACTAAGAAGTATACTTTTAAGGTGAGAGGGGAAAGATTTACAAAGGACACGAGGGGCCATGTTTTTACACAGAGAGTGGTTCATGTATGGAATGAACTTCCAGCGGCAGTGGTGGATATGGATACATTTACAATGTTTAAAAGACATTGGATAAGGACATGAATAGGAAAGTTTGGAGGGTTATGGGCCGAGCAGGTGGGACTCGTTTAGTTTGGGAACATGGTTGGCAATAGACTGGTTGGACCGAGGATCTGTTTCCACGTTGTACAATTCTATGAGTCGAGAGTATGGTGCTGCAGAAGCGCAGCAGGTCAGACAACATCTGAGGAGTAGGAGAATTGACAATTTCTGATGAAGGGCTTATGCCCAAAACGGCGATTCTCCTGTTCCTCCGATGCTGCCTGACCTGCTGCGCTTTTCCAGCACCACACTCTCGACTCTGATCTCCAGCACCTGCAGTTCTCACTTTCACCGAGTACAATTCCATGTCTCTAAGACTGGACATTAGATCATCACAGCACTTTGTCGGAGGTTATTGAGTTCAGTTGTTGCTATTTCTGTCACCTTCCAGAATATCGGCTGATGAAACCATGGCAAGGATTTTCTTGTATCATGCAAAGCCTCCATTTTAAAATTCTCCTTTTTTTCAAAGCCCTCCATGGTGTCAATCCCTCCTTCCCCCAGTGGCCTCTTCCATCCCAACCCATTCTCACACTTCTCCAATCCTGGCCTCCTGCACATTCACAACTTCCAGTGCTCCGTCACTGACTGCGTAAGCTCTGGAACTCCCTTCTGAAAAATCTCTACCTTCTTCAGCGATGTTCGATAATGGTACTGTGAAGTCACCTGGGCCACTTAAAGGTGGTAAAGGCACTATATGAATGCAGACATTGGATTGAGGAGTGGGAAATGTGGGAAGTCACCAACAAGACTTTCTTTGTGATGCCTGGCAATGTTTTTCTACAACCTCTACCATCGGGGAGAAGGTACAGAAGCCTGAACACACGCACCAGCCAGTTTCAAAACAGTTCCTACCCTACTGTTGTTAGAATACTGAATGGACTCACAAACTCTGAACATTCGCCTGTACCTGTGTTTTTGTTTTTGCTGCGGATTACCTATTATTTACTTATCTATGCTACTTAACTCTGTGATCTGCCTGTATTGCTCCCAAGACAAGTTTTTCACTGTGCCTCGGTACATGTGACAATAAATTCAATTCAATTCAATTCAATAAATCCCATCACTCAAAGGGCAAGCTTTGAAATATCACAGAGAGCATGGTCCTTGCCAAATAAGGTCAGGATAAGCCAGGGCCCCTGAACAGATAACCTCCAACACAGAGATCTTACATACTTGTGGAGAGAAATACCAAATATTACTGCACGTTACAGAGCAGTGTCTCCTTATACACACTCCGAAACTGAGAGCCTGTTGTTAGACTCCAACAATTTGCATTCATTAAGGAAATAATTCACATTGCTGTACTGTTCGATGTCACTCACCAAAAATCTTTTTAAAATATTTCAAAAAGAAAATGATTTTGGAAGGATAGGCAGAGAGAATATAAGAGGTAAAGATTGTCACTAACTGGAGAAAGGAGAAACACTAAAAGATAAACCCTGAGAACTGGCACAACATGATACATCAAAACAAAAAACCGAAAAAACTGCAGATGCTGGAAATCAGAAACAAGAACAGAAATTGCTGGAAAAGCTCAGCGGCAGCTGTGGAGAGAAATCAGAGTTAACGTTTCGGGTCCAGTGACCCTTCTTCAGAACTGTTCCATCAGGTGATCATCCCTCATTAATACGGCATTTCCCGAGTGTTTCATTGGCTACAAAGTGCTCTGGGACATCCTCAGATTGGGAAAAGTGCTTTTTAAATGAAAGTCTGCTATTCATTCTTTATGTAATGATTACATTCAAATTATTGACAGTGCGAGAGTTCCTACGCCATCTTTAGACTTTGCCGAGGATACACTGCAATCTGTGAATCTGAAATTTCTCTTTTTATAACATTTAATCCAGTGCCACTGATACTGATATTATAACGCAGAATAATTATATTTCTTATACGTAATTCAAACAGAAAAGGCTGGAAATACCCAACAGGTCAGGCTGAATGCGTGGAGAGAGGAACAGCTAACAATTGAGGTGATGACCCTTCGTCAGATCGATGACGTAGTCTTCTGTCTTTCTTTAATGTTTCCAGTATTCACAGTATTTTGTTAAGAGTCATCATCATAGAGATCTACAGCATAGGAAATGCCCCTTCAGCCTGTTGAGTCTGTGACAGTCAAAAACAATGCCCGATTCTAATCCCATTTTCCAGTACTTGCCCCATAGCCTTAGCATTGCAAGTGCACATCGAAACTCTTCTTCAATGTTCTGAGGGGTTCTGCCCTCCAACGTGTTACTTTCAGATTCTATCTAATGTGTGCGAAGTGTTTTCCGAGCACTGAGGTGTGCCATGAATCACTGGGATCTAGCTGTAGCTTTACTGTTCACGGGATGTGAGCATTGCCGGCCAGACCAGTCTTTGTTGCTCATCCCTAGTTGCCCTGGAAAAGGTGGCGGTGAGCTATCTCCTTAAACCACTGCCGCCCATGTGCTGTAGTTACAGCCACAGTGTCGTTAGGAAGGGAATTCCAGGACTGTGACCCAGTGACGCCGAAGGAACAGTGATGTCTAGACCATGAGTGGCTTGGAGGGGAATTTGGAGGTAGTGGTGCTCAATCTGAGTACTCAGCCCTTGTCTTTTCAGTGGTAGAAGGAATGAGTTTGGGAGATTCTACTGAAGGACTCTTTCATGATGACTTTGGTGATTTTTCTTTTCAATTAACTAATGGTATGAGTGCTTTCCTGGTTGGGTCAGAATAGTATGTCCCGAACCATCCTTAAGATACCCGTAAAGCATATTGAATATTAAAGCAATTCCAATACCTATCCAAATAATACAAAATACTGCAGATACTGGACACCTGAAACAAACACAGGAAATTCTGAGAAAGTGTTGTACTAGAAACATTAACTCTGTTTTTCTCTCCGTAGATACTGCCAGACAGAATACTCATCCTCGTGCACTAAGACTTAAAAACATCTTGAGCACTTGAATTGCGCTTAAGTCCGCCATGAGCCAGTGTAATCCATCTGAGTTGGTTTTTAGAGGATGATTAGAGTTTTTCACAGTATTATAATGAAATATCCCCGTAATGAATACTGGGAGGGTTTCGTTTATGGAGGTTAGATATCTTCCAGTACCTTCACACATGAGCAAAGACACAAAGGCCACGCCATTCAATTCATGTAGAATACTCTGTGAGAATATTAGACTCAAGGCACCTTAGTGCTCAATTCCTTTACCAATTGTGTGATGATAGTTTAGTACCATGCATATAAATTTCATATCCATATGATTAGAAAGACTGGCATTTACAAAGCCCCAAGGTGTTCCAAAGTGCTTGACAGTCAAGGAAGCATTATTTCTCTTGCAATGTAGTCAATGCTGCAATCTGGGAAACGCAGTGGCTAAACTGGGTACAGCAAGATCCCATAAATGGCAATGCGATAATGAGCAGATTATTTGCTTCTGTGATGTTTACTGAGGGATAAATATTAGCTTTGACCACAGCTCTCCAATGTGGCAATGTGAGATCGTTTACAGCGAGCTGCTCAAATTTAACTGGGTGGCATGGTGGCTCAATGGTTAGCCCTGCTGCCTCACAGCGCCAGGGACCTGGGTTCAATTCCAGCCTCGGGTGACTGTCTGTGTAGAGTTTGTACATTCTCCCTGTGTCTGTGTGGGTTTCCTCTGGGTGCTTTGGTTTCGTCCCACAGTCCAAAGATGTGCAGGTTAGGTGAATTGGCCATGCTAAATTGCCCATAGTGTTAGATGCATTAGTTAATGGGTCGGGGTGGGTAACTCTTCGGAGGGTCAGTGTGGACATGTTGGGCTGAAGGGCCTGTTTTCACACTGTAGGGAATCTAATCTTAACAGCTCCTCTCAAACACAGCCTCAACAGTGTGTCACTCTGGAGGTCACACTCAGGGGTTGGAAGGGGACTTGACCCCCTCAACCTTCGGACTCCACAGCAAGAGTGTGCGATCCAGCCGACACTTCACAATCCTCAGCCTCATCACAACCAACAGGCCCCAGGTTTTACATTGTTACCGCACTGGGCACTGGCATATGGCTCACACGTAAAACAAAAACTAAATGTTAACCACGCCGATAAATCTGAAGGGAATGAGAAAATGGGCCTTTTACAATGAAAGCGACAGACAATGCTCCCCTTCACCAACCTCTTGAAGCAGTGAGCTGCCGTCAGCACCCAGCAGTTACTGATTAATGTAGCTCCACACAGTAAACGACTCTCTCGGTGAAACGTCTTGAGCCTCAGTGAAGCTTGCCATGGCCAGCCACCTCTGGAATCAGAGTCCAAAAATATTGTGACACCAGACAAGGAGCAAACTCACCCAAATAGATAAACAACAAATGACACATTGTGTTTTGTATGAGAGGAGTGTGGCTCACATTGGGCCCACCCACTCAAGCCTGTTTCTCCTGTTACAATGGGATCCTTGACATAAATAGAGAACACAGTCAAGGAGGTTATGCTCAACCTTCAGGAAACCACCAAACATATTCCTCTGAGCGCCTCAGTTATAGAGTCATAGAGATGTCCATGCCGACCATATCCCAAACCAATCTAGTCCCACCTGCCAGCACTCAGCCCATATCCCTTCCAAACCCATCCAGATGCCTTTTAAATGTTGTAATTGTACCAGCCTCCACCACTTCCTCTGGCTGCTTAGTCCATACACGTACCACCCTCTGTGTGAAAAGTTTGCCCCTTAGGTCCCTTGTATATCTTTCCCCTCTCACCCTAAACCTGTGCCCTCTAGTTCTGGACTCCTCCCCCCCCCACCTCCTCCCCAGGGAAAATATCTTTTCTATTTACCCTATCCATACCCCTCATGATTTTATAAACCTCTATAAGGTCACCCCTCAGCCGCTGACGCTCCAGGGAAAACAGCCCCAGCCTGTTCAACCTCTCACTATTGCTCAAACCCTCTAACCCTGGGAATATCCTTGTAAATCTTTTCTGAACCCTTTCAAGTTTCACAACATCCTTCCTATAGGAGGGAAACCAGAATTGCACGCAATATTCCAAAACTTGAAGAATGTCAAGGCCTTAGAGTGAGAGATGGAGGAGATTTCCTTGAGGGTAGCAGGAATGAGTGGTCCCAGCAGGTAGAGAGTAGCTAGGATTGTTCCCCTTGATGGGTGGTTTAATAGAGGGCTTGAAAATGATAAAGAATTTCATTAGCTTGCACCTATAAGCAGAGTGAAACCAAGCAGTTCCACCTTAGCAGTACAAATATTAGGAATGGTTATGCAGAGTGGTGATGCAGCTGTAAAAGCAGTGGGTGTTCTGGTAAGCAGAGAAGGTACAAAACGTAGAATATATTATACAGGTCAGAATTCCAGGTCCAACAGGTTGACTTGAAGGTTTTTGGAGTGCTGCTCTTTCATCAGGTGGAATAGAGTCTACCTGTTGGACTATAATCTGGTGTTGTCTGACTTCTAACCAGGTCCACCCCAGTCCAACACCAGTACCTCCACATCACGGCTTCTAGTCAAACTGTTCAGAAAGGTAATGACACAGCTCTGGAGCAGGTGGACTGTGAGCCCTTGCTTCCTAGCTCAGAGGTAGGGACACTACCATTGCACCACAAGATCCTTAGGCATTAAATGCAAGATATTTTCTAATCAACCTGTTCAGAGATATAAAGATACACCTCTGCAGTAGGTGGGACCTGAAACTCTGCTTCATGGCTTAGAGGTAGGGACACTACCACAAGAGGTCTTAGGAACTTAGGGCGGCATGGAGGCACAGTGGTTAGCACTGCTGCCTCATAGTGCCAGCAACCCGGGTTCAATTCCTGCCTCAGGCAACTGTCTGTGTGGAGTTTGCACATTTTTCGGGTGCTCTGGTTTCCTCCCACAGTCCAAAAATGTGCAGGTTAGGTGAATTGGCCATGCTAAATTGCCCGTAGTGTTAGGTGAAGGGGTAAATGTAGGGGAATGGGTCTGGGTGGGTTGCTCTTCGGAGGGTCAGTGTGGACTTGTTGGGCCGAAGGGCCTGTTTCCACACTGAAAGTAATCTAAACTGAATGTAATTTTTAAAAAAATTATCCTACTTTTGTAATCAACCTGTTCAGAAATGTTATTACACAACGCTGCAGCAGGTGGGACTTAAAGCTGGCCCTTCCAGCCCAGGTGTAGGGCACTACCACTGTACCACAAGAAGGCCTAGGCAATGAATGTGATAGCAGCTAGTGTTTATATGCAACATCTTTTGTTCATCCATTCACAGGATGAGGGGGTTGCTGACTAGGCCAGCATTTATTGCCCATCCCTAATTGCCCAGAGGACAGTTAAGAGTCAACGATATTGTTGTGTGTCTGGAGTCACATGTAGGCCAGACCAGGTAAGGATGGCAGTTGCCTTCCCTAAAGGTCATGAACCTGGGCTCACTTTGAATACCTGCTGCACTGGTCAATACAGAAATGCAAAGAATCAGGTTCGAGTTTCATTTAGATGTTCTTTTAAACTAAGTAGCCCACAAGACAAATTCTAAGTGCTTTATTGAAAATACTTTATTCAATCTTTCCACCACTAGGAAAACATCCACGTGGCCCAGGGAACCAGTAACTTCCTTACTGAACACAATGTCAAGCAGATTCTGTGTGACTGAGAACAATGAACATTACAGGTTATGGCTGTATTGGCAATGGGCAATGAGATGTAATTAAACAATCTATCTATTTAATATGACTTCAGTCTCGATTTAACCTGTAAATTTAATCCCTGGGTTTGCTTTTCAGTATTTGATGGATGCGGTTACCCACTACAAACATGTCTTTTCCAGATAGAGTTCTCACTTATTGAAAGCTCTTGTATTTTTACACTTAATTTCGACTGATAAGAACATGAACAGGCAAAGATACACTGGACACATTGTGGAAATCCTCCCACACATGTCAAATTCAGAAGAGGACTTCAGATAACACTGAGTATGTTCACTCGTGAACTTCATTAAGAGTTGCCAACTTGTTGGTCAAATTGTTTGAAAGTCAATTTTAAAATTGGAAACACATGGAGATGGGGAACTGCTCTAAACCTCTCTCCCTAGGTCTCTCTTTCTTAAATTCATTCCAGATATGTGGGCAGCGCTGGTGGGCTAGTATTTATTGCCTGGGCCTACTTGCCCCTTGAGAGCTGCCTTCTTGAATGGCTGTAATCCATTTGGTGTGGGTAGGTCCACAATGCTGTTAGGGAGGGAGTTCCAGGTTTTTGACCCAATGACACTGAAGGAATGGTGATATATTTCCAAGTCAGCATAGTGAGTGGCTTAGAGAGGTAAGGCTATTCTGTCCTGAAATTATTTGAGCTGCACTCATCCAAGCAAGTAGTATTCCATTCACTCTCCTAACTGTGCCTTGGAGATGGTGGACATGCTTTTGGGAGTCAGGAGGTGAATAACTCACTGCAGTATTCCTAGCTTCTGACTTGCTCATATGGCCACATGGCTGGTCAATGGTCACCCCAGGAATGTCAACAATAGGGAATTCAGTGAGGATAATGACATTGAATTTGAAAGGGCAATAGTTAGATTCTCTCACGTTGGAGATGCTTAGAGCATGGCATTTGCTTGGCATGCTATAGCCATTTTGCCACTTATCAGTCTGTTCCTTGATGTTGTCAAGGTCTTGCTGCATTTGTTGGGCTGCGTCAGTATCAGAGAAGTTGCAAATGGTGCTGAACATTGTGCAATCATCAGCAAGATACCACTTCTGACTTTATGATGGAGGGGGAGTTCATTGATGAAGCAGCTGAAGATGGTTAGACCTGGGATACGGCCCTGAGGATCTCCTGCAGAGATGTCCTGAGACTAACACAATGAACCTCCAACAACTACAACCACCTTCCTGTATGCTAGGTATGTGACCAACCAATGAAGAGTTTTCCCTCTAATTTCCTTTGACTCTAGTTTCGCTCGGGGGCCACTGACAGAATATTCGAGCAAAGGTGACCTTCATATCAAGGATGGTCACTCCCACCTCACTATCAAACAAGTTGTAAGACTCAGAGTTAGTGAGCCAAGGTTCTTGTGTTTTATGAAGCAGAGACTCATACAGTTATCTTACTGTACATTTTGGTCACTAAATAAAAAACCTATGAGCTTCCTTCTCTGAGGGGAATGGTCTACACTCTATTTCCTATATCTTTAGGCTATCTGATGGCACAGTGGCTCAGTGGTTAGCACTGCTGCCTCACAGCGCCAGGGACCGGGGTTTGATTCCAGCCTCAGGTGACTATCTGTGTGCAGTTTGCAAATTCTTACTGTGTCTGTGTGGGTTTCCACCCACAATCCAAAGATGTGCAGGTTAGGTGGATTGGCCATGCTAAATTGCCCATAGTGGTCAGGGATGCATAGGTAAGGTATATTAGTCAGGGGCAAGGATGAGTAGGTTAGGTGCATTAGTCAGGGGCAAATATAGGGTAGGGAATGGGTCTGAGTGGGTTACTCCCCAGAGGGTCGGTGTGGACATGATGGGCCGAAGGGCCTGTTTCCACACTGTAGGGATTATATGACCGAAATTAGGAGCTTCAGTGTGTTGGGAATTGGAGCTAGGAATGCTTGCTGGTTAAAAACAAAACAGTTCGCCATTATTTTGAATGAAGGAGCGTGTGAAGATGATCCCAAGGAAACATAAGGAGGATTGACAGATGTAGAAAGGAGAAATCATTTTATTACGTAGATAGAAAGAACAGAAGAAGCCTCAGAAAGACAAAGGGTTAATTGATGGATCAAGGTATCATGTTGCTACCCATCAATGTGCACTTAAATCCCTCTACCTCTCTCCATAAGACATCTCTAATTTCTTCATAAATCCTGTGAGAATCAACCTCATCTATTAATAATTCCATAAAAGCCTTGCTCCTGAAACTTTCTCCACAGAAAATGATTCCAATCATTTAAAACTTCATCAAGCAAGCACAAAATTAATTACATTTTCTGGTGATCTAGTAAGAAGGCGAAATAATCTACAGAATTATTCATTTCCCTTTATTGAAAGTTTATCAAGAATTGAAAACCATTCTGTTCTAAACTCAGGTTATCAGTGGCTTCTTGGGCTCAGCAAAGTGTTGATTTAAATATTATTTTCAATTCCTACCTGATTGACTTATTTCCACCAATAATACGCTTTCTGCGATGGTTCATCAAACGAAGGCCACAGACTGCAGGCAAAGAACCGAAAACATCCCCAAACAAAGTTGATTAAAATTTAAGCTTAACCACTGAACGACATTTCTCTGTGTCAAACTTCCACCAAAACCAATTGTGGACTGACTGAAATATCTTGATCAAAGTTACCAAGAAATACACCTTAGTGTTTCTTTTAAATTTCAAAAATACACTTTATTCACAAAAAAATTATATATATCGGCACACACATAGTCATAAACACAGTTCAATTCTGGATAGTAGCTTATCGAAGAAGTAAACAAATATTGGAGTTTGACTCTACCCTCTTACGTGAACCAGACTATATTTACATGCATTGGAGGCACTGGGAGGGTCCAATAACTGAACAGATCCCCACTTACCTTAAGCAGGAAGCCCTCAGACAGTGGTCTTTCCCCTCTGCGCCTTGGCAGCAGCTGCCCCAACCTTTAGTGTGTCCCTCAGCACGTAGTCCTGGACCTCGGAATGTGCCAGTCTGTGCCACTCAGTCGAGGTCAACTCCTTGCCCTGGAAGACCAACAACTTTCAGGCAGACCAAAGAGTGTCTTTCACTGAGTTGATGGTCCTCCAGGCGCAGTCAATGTTTGTGCCTCCCAGGGAACAGACCATAGAGAACAGAGTCCCGGGTCACGGAGCTGCTTGGGACAATCCTCCACAAAAACCACTGCATCTCTCTCTCTCTCCAGACTTTAAATAAGCTTATCCCTCTTACCCGTCAGTGTCGGTCAGTACTCACCACCACTGCTCAGTTCCTCGAGTGCATCCTCCTTATAATCACAGATAACTCCTGCATCTTCCCCATGCCAGCAGTTATGGATTCCAAACCCAGGGGTGCCACACTCATCCAGGGAGTTCTCATGGCCGGTGCACCTTACATTGTCCAAATGGATAGGTCCGTGGCCCTCCCCGAAATAGGCCATTGTTCTGGCTTTGGATTGGCCGCTGGAAGAGAAGGAGTCCTCTCATTGCCGGTCTTTCCCTCTGCAACTAATGGCTGGGGTCTTGAGATGGCAGAAATCCTTTGGCCCCAGTGTGGATGCTTACCCCAAGCATACAAGAAAGATTTCCATGCAGGAGATCTTCCATTGATGTTTCTGACTGCATCAGCACAGAGCGTTTAAGGAAACATCTACACATGGTGGAAAATGTCTCTGCAGTTGGGTGGGTGGGGGGCAGTAGAACATTAAAATTTAAACTCAGCCTTTCTTAATTGATTTTCTTTTATACAAAGAGATGCGGAAATCTGGAGTACCCTCAACTCCTCCAAAAAAGCTGCAGTCATTACAGAGGCTGGGGCTGAGGGGCTTTTGAAATTTTTAAAACTGGGCTCGACAGATTTTCGTTATCATGTGTTATAGAAACAAGGAGTCAAAATCCAGATCAGGCAGTGTCTCATTGAACGCTGAACAGGTTTAAAGTGATAAATGATGCTGGACCTTTAAAGTATATTTGTTCATGGGATGTGGATGACGTGAGCTAGGGCAACACTTACTGCCCGTCCCGAATTTCTAGATTAGATTAGATTAGATTACTTACAGTGTGGAAACAGGCCCTTCGGCCCAACACGTCCACACCGCCCCGCCGAAGCGCAACCCACCCATACCCCTACATTTACCCCTTACCTAACACTACGGGCAATTTAGCGTGGCCAATTTACCTGACCTGCACATCTTTGGACTGTGGGAGGAAACCGGAGCACCCGGAGGAAACCCACGCAGACACGGGGAGAATGTGCAAACTCCACACAGTCAGTCGCCTGAGGTGGGAATTGAACCCAGGTCTCTGGTGCTGTGAGGCAGCAGTGCTAACCACTGTGCCACCATGCCGCCCTTATTTCCTAGAGGGTCGTTAAAAATCAAGCACATTGCTGGAGGGTCTGGAGTTGCATGTCGGCTAATAGATTTCCTTCCCTAACAGGATTTCTGTGAACTAGCTAGGTACTGATGGCAATTAACACCATGAGACAAGCTCTTTGGTGAACTCAAATTTAACCATGTATCATAGTGGGACTCAAACCCGTACACCCATGGTGTCATGATTTGGGGATGCCCGTGTTGGTCTGGGGTGCGCAAAGTTAAAAATCACACGCCAGGTTATAATCCAACAGATTTATTTGGAAGCACTAGCTTTCAGAGTGCTTCTACTTCCTGATGAATCACCTGAGGTTCTGGTTCTCTAGCCCAGTTACCAATACACCAATATGTTGCCAGCGGAGGTGGTAGGGGCGTGAATGATAGTGTCATTTAAGATGTATCTAGACAAGATACATGAATGGGCAGGGAGCAGAGGGATACAGATCCTTAGAAAATAGGCGACAGGTTTGGATAGAGGATCTGGATCGGCGCAGACTTAGAGGACCAAAGAGCCTGTTCCTGTGCTGTAAGGTTCTTTGCTCTTAATACATCACCACAACCTTCCCTTCAGACAGGCAATTATGATCAGTTTAGTCAAAGGAAAAATGAGACTTTTCTTGTTGGAACTGAGGACTTTAAGGGGTGATAAAACTGTGGGATAGATTGAAGTAGATAGAAGATGTCACTTGCTTTTTCTCTCCAGGAGTGTGGTGGGGTGCCAGGATTGGCTGATACAACTTCAACAGAAATCCCAAACGAGCAACCCAATAAAAATGGTTTCCACTGGTTGGTATCCAATCAGGGACAAGGGATCAGTTAGCTAGTTTCTAACACAGAGGAACACCAACTTCATTAGTTCAATTCTCGCTCTACCTGAGGTTATCATGAAGGATTCTCTTCCCCTTTGTCTGAGGCGTGGTAACCCCCAGGTTAAACTACCACCAGTCATTTTACTATGGTGACTTTAACTTTAATGGGAGAGACCCTGAGGAAATTCCAGTTATTAAGTATTCAGAAGCAGGAGATCGGAGAGAAAATCAGAAGCAAGGTTGTTTGTTTACTTGCCAAGCTGCTGGGTTATTGTGCAGATGTTTCATTACCATGCTGGGTAACATCAGAGCGACTTCTGTAAGACGCTGTTGTTCTGTCCAGCTTGGTTGTTATGGGTCCAGTCTGTTGGGGTGAGTGTCACTTTGGGTCTTCTATGCAGTGGTTTGTACACTGGGTCTATCTCTATGTGTTTTGGTAACACACCAACCAACAGCCACACTATGCCAACTACTTACCAGGACTAAGGACCCCAAACCCACAGCATGCAGGACCAAGGTTCTAAAAAAATCCCTTGCAACAACTGCAAAAAGCATTACATCAGACAAACAGGAAGAAAACTAGCCATCTGACTTCACAAATACCAACTGGCTACTGAAAGACACGATCCACTGTCACTCATCTCCGTAAACAATTCAACTCTGACAAAGTTACTATCCTAGGACAAGCCAACCAGAGACATGCCAGAGAGCTCTTGGAAGCCTAGTTTTCAACCAAAAAGGCCATCAACAAACACAGAGAGATAGATCCCGTTACAATCTACACCACCACTCAGCAGCTCAGTAAGCCAACCAACTACCTCATCCACAACCCAAATCACAGATCTTCACAAAAACCTCAGAAGCAAGGTATTTCCCTCCCTCTAGGGACTGCAGCTGACTTTATGCCACAAGGATTGCATGCAGTTCAAAATTTCATTCACTACCACCTTCTTTGGGGCAATTAGGGATAGATGGTGGCCTAGTTAACACCAGCCACATCTTATACAAGTGAAGATATAGGACAAAGTGCAGGAGAAGCTTTGAGAACGTGGGTTATGAGGATCAGTTAGTCAGGGAAGCAGAGATGAATGTCAACATATAGGACTAAGTTTGATGGGTGTTTAAATAGATGGGATTCAAGGAATTTAGGAATGGATAAAGGGAATATCAAGGATGATGTGGAATGGGCTTATACTCATTGGAATTTTGAAAAATGAGAAGTGATCTCATTGAAACATAGAAAATTGCTCAAGGGTTTGACAGGGTCAATAGGGAGGTGCTGTTATTCCCTCGGCAGGGAATCTCAGACGAGAGAGTCATGGTTGTAGTGTAAAGGCTTGTCTATTTAGTCCTCAGCTAAGGTGAACCTTCCTCATTCAGGATCTTCAGAAATCACTTTCCCAGAGAGCCTTGGATCAATATATTCAAGTGAAGATTGACTTGTGGATTCTAAAGAGGGATATGAGGACTAGGTGAGAAAGTAAAACTCCAGCACAGGATCAGCTATGATGGTATTAAATGGCAGAGGAGGTTTAAGGGGCCAAAATCTTCTTTTAGGTTCCTCTGGAATAGGATAGCTATTTGAGAAATAGGGCTATGGCCATATGTGAAAGATAAACATCAACATGAACCAATTGGGCTGAAATAGCTGTGTTCTATGGCAGTGATCTTAACTTCTCCACCATCAACAAGGACACAGCCAACAGAGAGAATCTTTCCCAACAATAGAACCTGAAACAATGACTCCTTAGTCAGAGGTTCCCTGCCCAGGGAGAAACAGCCTCTCCCTACTGACCCTGTCAAACCCTTGAACAATTTTATATGGTTCAATGAAACTATTTCTCATTCTTCGATGTCTCTATGTAATGTTAGTGAAATATCTTTCTCTGGATCTGTTACAGAGTGGTTTTAAAGTTGCTGGAGAAGTGAAGACAATTATAAAACACGTGGCACCATTATTGTGTAAAGGATCCATGGAATTGGACAGTGTGGACACATTGCCACAAATTTCTGGTCAATTAGGGGCAGGTCCACTCAGTATCATTCTTGATAATCCCTTCATTCCTGAATTCCTTGAATCCCATCTATTTAAACATCCATCAAACTTAGTCCTATATGTTGACATTCATCTCTGCTTCCCTGACTAATTGATCCTCATAACCCTCACTCTCAAAGCTTCACCTGCACTTTGTCCTCTATCTTCACTTGTATTCATTTACAGGATGTGGCTGGCTATGATACCACTTATCCCTGATGTCTGCTTGTACAGGACCCTCAACTTTTACTCAGTCTATCACAGATGTGACATGTTGAGTTACATAACACAAAGTGATGGTCCCAGTTCGAGTGTCACTTATCAGAAAAACAGAATAAAGAATGGGACACAGAATGGTACAATTGCAATATTTAAAAGACATCTGGATGGGTATATGACTAGGAAGAGTTTAGAGGGATATGGGACAAGTGCTGCCAAATGGGACTAGATTAGGTTGGGATATCTGGTCGGCATGGACGAGTGGGACCGAAGGATCTGTTTCCGTGCTGTACATCTCTATGACTTCATAAATATTGTCCATAATGCAGCTAAACATTAGACACAATTCTTAGGACTGAAGGGATCAAAGGCTCTGGGGAGAAAGCAGGAACAGGATATTAAGTTATGATCATATTGTATGGCTCAAAGGATCGAATGGCCTACTCCTGCGCCTATTTTCAACGTCTCTGTGGTAATGTAACTGAAATATCTTTCTCTGGATCTATCTGTTATAGAACAGTTTGGAACTTGCTGGGGAAAGAAGACAATTATAACAACATGGCACCATTCCTGTGTAAAGGACCCAGGGAATTATGGTATGGAATTGGAGAGTGTGCATGACACATTGCCACAGATTTCTGGGTAGTTGGGGGCCAGCCAATGATTAGTCTCCTGAAAACTACAGCTTGCTGTCAAGCTTCCCAGTAGTTTTAGGGAATTGTCGGATTTGCGATAGAAGTGTTGTTTTGTGTCAAAGTGATCTTGCTGATTATTGGATTTATTGACCTAATATGGGACTCAGCCTTCCAGGTCCAGAAAATAAATGATTGAAATTGTGAAATCTCATTCCTGCATGTGGTAAGTTGTTACTAGAGTTTATTAATCATTTATTAAATCTTTCTTATTTTTCTTTCCTGGTCTGCCTCTCTGTTGCTTCAATCCTTCTCCTCTTTCCTGTATCTAACTTGACTTTATTTCCTCTCCAATGTTGCTTCTGACAACATTGGACAACAGGGTTCTGACATTCCCTGGATTGCTGGTCTTCCTGTTAGCAAGTTGATATTTTCAGTCATTTGCAACGATGAACACAAAGGCCCACCTTGGTCCACAAGAGGTCCTGCTCAAGAAATGCAATCGAGGGAAGGAAATCTGCCACCCTAACCCAATCTGACCTACATCTGACTCCAGACCAATGGCAACATGGTTGGCACTCAACTATCCCTTGAAGTGACTCTATCGAGCCATGCATTTCAAGGGCAATTAGGGGTGGACAATAAATGCTGGTTTTGCCAGTGACACCCACATCCAGAGAAAGAATGAGGAAAGAAAGAGTCAAAGCTGAACAATATTCCCCCATTGGCATGCTGACACAATCTTCGAGGAGAAGGTGAGGACTGCAGATGCTGGAGATCAGAGCTGAAAATGTGTTGCTGGAAAAGCGCAGCAGGTCAGGCAGCATCCAAGGAGCAGGAGAATCGACGTTTCGGGCATCCTGAAGAAGGGCTGATGCTTGAAACGTTGATTCTCCTGTTCCTTGGATGCTGCCTGACCTGCTGCGCTTTTCCAGCAACACATTTTCATGCTGACACAATGACTAGCGGTTCTGGAACTATGGATCACCAAGATCCACAAAGCAGCAATTGTAATTCCAGGATAATTTCTCTGGCAGCGGAACATAATTCAATAATCAATACATTACTTAGATTTCTGAATTTAACCATGGCTTGGATTCAAACATTTGAGGAGCTCATCGACTGTTGAATAACGCTCATGCTCCTTGACTCACCTGTAACCCAACTGCCTGCAGACAACTCTTGCATCCCTGTCTGTCCAACCGTCATCACAGACACTTCCCCACTCTCCGTCCAGGTACACCTCCACACGCCCCTCTTTGCTGTTCTCTCCATCCACAAGGCGGATAGCTGGCCCTGTGAACACACCGTAAACAGTCACAGAACAAGCATGGCTGTAACTGGAATCCATCAGGCAGTTCCAAGGAGCTCCGCATATGGAGCCTTCACGTCGTGTTTGCCACCTTCCTTCAGTGCATCTGCGATATTTCATCACCGCTTTGCCCTATACCTATGATCCCTTCTAAGTCAGGGCAGTGTGATGGATCAGTGGTTAGCACTGCTGCCTCACAGCACCAGGGAGCCGGGTTCACTTCCAGCCTTGGGTGACTCTTTGTGTGGAGTTTGCACATTCTCCCTGTTTCTGTGTGGG
Organism: Chiloscyllium punctatum; assembly: GCF_047496795.1. Taxonomy (NCBI): domain Eukaryota; kingdom Metazoa; phylum Chordata; class Chondrichthyes; order Orectolobiformes; family Hemiscylliidae; genus Chiloscyllium; species Chiloscyllium punctatum. The sequence continues at coordinate 101,474,032 of NC_092751.1, forward strand.
TTTCCTCCCACAGTCCAAAAATGTGCATATTAGATGATTGGCCATGCTAAATTGTGCAGGGTTTGGGGAATGGGTCTGGATGGGATGTTCCTCGGGGGGTTGGTGTGGACTTGATGGGCCAAATGGCCTGTTTCCACACAGTAGGGATTCAAGGGTAAATAGAGACAGGTAACAAATATCTCCATGCTATTAAAGAAAAAAAGTTCTCTCATTATGCATTGAACCAGCGTCCCTGTCGAATGTTTAATGGGAAACAGTTTGTTACATACCGATAGTGGACTCGCTTATTTTGTTGGTCTCTTGCTGTGCACACATCACGCCCACATCTTCGTGGTGCGAGCAGTCATGTTGACCCCAGTTGCTCCGAGCACAACCCAGGAGGTTCAGTTCAGTCCCTGTACAAACCACCTCATCCAGGAGTATGAAGCCAGTCCCTTGACCAAACCTGGCCTCTGGTGCCACAATCCCTGGGCCACTGGTCAATGATAACCACAAGTCACTGAGAGCTGCAAAATACAATCTCAACAAAGGCAATAGCAAAAGGGGAGCAGGGTTCACTGCAGTCAAATCCTAAAATGCTTAAAAACCATTTGGTGGTGGAAAAAAAAATCAGATTATCGTGCACAAATTAATCTATTTCAGTTCATTTGTTTTCTAACATGACTTCAGTTGAAGTTAATTTTAAATGAGCAACTTTGAGTTCAGACTGCAATTCCTTCAAGTTACCAAGATGTCACTACAGGAGTTCACCCCTCTCTGTTATAAACCACCAGTCAGTTCTTTAAAGCTCTGAACAGTTCTGTACTCTCCCATGTGACGCTGTTAAAATATTTTAGTGTGTACAGTTGAAGTTGTTGTCAAGAGTGTTACTTCTGAACCTATCTACAACATACAGGTTCATAAAATAATGAGGGGTTAATGGTAGGTGTCTTTCTCTGGGATGGGGGATTTCAAGATTCAGGGGCACATTTTTAAGATGAAAGGAGAGATATTTATAAAAGACACCAGTGGCAACCTGTTTACACAGAGGGTGGTTCAGGTGTAGAATGAACGTCCTCAGGAAGTGGTGGATATAGGCACAATTAGAACATTTAAAAGATATTTGGATAAGAACATGAATAGGAAAGGTTTGGAGGGATATGGATTAGGAGCTGGCAAGCGGGACTAGTTTAGTTTGGGATTATGTTCAACACAGACAGGTTGGGCCGAAGGGTCTGTTTTTGTGTTATATGGCTCTATGGCTCTTTGTCAAATCCCTTCAACTTCTTTTTCAGGATTTTCTTTCCTCCTTTGCTTGTCTCATGCCTTCCCCGACTAACCTCTCTGGCTTTTATACATGGGATTTGAGTGAAGTAGAGGATGTGTATACTGTTTTACATAAGATATCACAAGGCCAGTAACTAAAACCTGTCCACTACTTTCTATGTGCTTGTGGTACGCTTCTTATAAAAGAAAAGAGTTCCACTTACCCAGTACTTCTTACAGGAGAGCAATTGTTTACCAGCCAATGGAGCACTCCAGAAGAGCAGTCACAGGTGTAGTGTAGCAAAGTGGGCAACCAATTAGCCTACTGCAAACTCCCACTAATACCATGATCATTTCCGGGGTTACGTTAGAGCCCGGGTGTCCTTGGAGAAGGAGCACGTGGTGTCCACCAACACCCTGGAGTTGTTCAGGGAAAGGTGGGCGCCGCAGGGAGTGGAGTGTATTATTTCCCCCTCCAACTCTATTTTGATTTAGTCCCTACCCTCCCCTTCACTGTTTTGATCACACAGCATTGCCCTTTGATGTGAAGGGCAGTGCTTGTCACTGGCCACTCGGGTGTTTTTCATATCTTCCTGGTGGTGGAAATTGAATAAAGATTCGTGCACTTTGTGTCTTTCACTGTGTCTCACACGTGCACATACACACACCATGGGTGCTGGGTAAAAATAAGCACTACCGCCTAACTGCGGTAGTGTGGGGGTTTAATTTTAAAAAAAACCATGATCATCTATTTTGAGTGATGCTAATTTTCCAGATACTTACTGGCCAAGACACCAGAGAACACTATTTTGCTCTTCTTCAAAGCCACAACATCTTTTATGTCTATCTCAGACAGCAGATGGAGCTTTGGTTTAATAGTTTTATATAAAAGATGTTACTTATAGAGTCATAGAGATGTACAGCACGGAAACAGACCCTTTGGTCCAACTCATCCATGCCGACCAGATATCCTACATTAAATTAATCCCATTTGCCAGCATTTAGCTCATATCCCTCTAAACCCTTTCTATTCATGTACTCACCCAGATGTCTTTCAATGTCGTAACTGTACCAGCCTCCATCACTTCCTCATTCTATACACACCCTCAATGTGAAAAAGTTGCCCCGTTAGCTAGCCCAAACCCTCCAACCCTGGCGACAACCTTGTAGATCTTTTTCTGAACTCTTTCAAGTTTTTTTAAAAAGATTTATAGTGATGTGCAAAAGAAGAGAGGGTGAAGTGAGGAGACGCTTTTTCATACAGTGTACGGTTCGGGTCTGGAATGCACTGCCTGGAGGCAGCTTCAATTCAGCCATTCAAGAGGGTTAACCATTCAATAGAAAAGATGTGTAAGGCTATGAGGAACAAGCAGGAGATTGGAACGAGTTAATGATGCTCAATGACCAAGACAGGGCAGACCAGGACTTTCGGCACTGTAACATGTTTTATGATTCTGGCAGTGCACAGTATAAGCCTAGGTGCTTTGGAACTTGGTGAGGGATTTGAAAGCGCAACCTCAGAAGAGAAAAGATGAACCTCAGAGTGATCAAGTGAGCTACCATCGAGACAACAGTAGGGGTGGGGCTCTTTCCAAGAGCTAGCACAAGCACAGTGGGCTGAATGGCCTCCTCCCGTGCCATATCACTGTATGAAATAAGGCCTGCAGAAAGTTACCTGAATCCAAGCTGCCTGCAAACCACCCGAGCGTTCATGTCTGTCCATCTGTCATCACACACTGTACCCCAGGCTCCATTGCGATAGATTTCCAACCTCCCCTCGCTGGAGTCCCGGCCTCCAATCAGTCGGATGGCACCATCTGCAGAGATCATCCAGTGAACACATCATTTAGTTTAAACAGAAAGGGACGCAGACCAAGAGTGGAGGAGTGGGGAAAAGGACGAGTGCTTGCACTCACATTGACATATCTCTTACATCTCTCATTACTTTGGAAGTAAAGGTCCATTACAATGTAGCAGCAACAATCCTGAGCTGCAGAAATCTCAGCATGATGAATGGCCAGCTAACATGACCTAGTTGTGGCAGTGGACACTAATAGACAAGTTGGAGGTTTTATTATTTGATGAGGGTCAAGCAGCCACTCCTCCCTCTTGATTGAAACTTCGAAAGTAGCGCGAGAAACACTGGGATAGTCTACCTGCGTATGGGTTGCAGGAGACACCAGCGTCTTCTGCATGCTCACAGTTGTGCTGTCCCCAGTTGCTTTTCTTACATTCGTCCAAATGCAGCTCATTGCCAGTGCACTCAACGTCATCCAATAGGATTACACCAGAGCCGTGACCAAAGTGGGACGACATCCAGGACTTGGCAGTGCCACTATGGAGAGAAAGAAACAAAGATTCACCTGGGTACAAGAGGCACAAAGTTTGTAACATTCCCATCTGCACCTCCCGGGTGTTTAGCTGTTCTGTAGTTTTGGTCATCGTTTGGGGTGGCATGATGGCTCAGTGGTTAGCACTGCTGCCTCATAGCACCGGGGACCTGAGTTTGAATCCTCCTCTGGGCGACTGTGTGGAATTTGCACACTGCCCATGTGGGTTTCCTCCCACAGTCCAATGACGTGTAGCCCAGGTGGATTACCCATTGTGGCGAGGGATGTGCAGGCTATGTGGATTAGCCATGGGAAATGTTGGGTAGGGGGTGGGATGTGTGGTCAGAAGGACTTGATGGGCCAAATGGCCTACTTACACAGTGTCACGATTCTATGAATTGCATAGTAAAAGTAAAATCACCTCTGTCCCACTCGAGAGAGACAACTGGTGATGATTTAACCTAGGGGTCACCACACCTCAGGTGAGGGGAGAAGTTGAGATGAAGACTCCTTCATGGCTACCTCAGTCAGTGTGGGGATTGAACCCACTCTGTTAACATCACGCTACATTGCACACCAGCCATCCAAGCGAACCAAGCTACGCCCCATATAAAGAGGGGTCACTGGACCCAAGATGTTAACCCTGCTTTCTCTCCACAGATGCTGCCAGACCTGTTGAGTTTCTCCAGAAGTTTCTGATTAAAGAGCTTGATTTGACTTGAACCCTGATCAAGGTGTGAATGACACAACAGAAGAGACCAATTAAAACGGCAGCCACGTGGAGTCCACTTCAGTTATTAGCATTCCCACCCTCCTGACATTTGAACCGTTAATATACTTGGAAGGTGGAGATATTGGGGTCCAACAACACTATTCAATTATCAAAAGCTTCACCCAGAGATGCACCAAAAGTGTCCAATACCTAAGTGTCCAGCAAAAATTGGAGTCAGCAAACGCCCAGGTGAATAAATCATTATTTTATTTCTTTGGATGATCCTCTGTAAATGAAATTGCACCTGGGGAGTACTGTGTAAAGTGTTTACCTCCCCACTTAAGGAAGGCTTAACTGGATCGGAAGCAGTTCTGAGAAGATTCACTTGCCTGGTTCCTGGGATGCAAGTGGTGCCTTATCAGGCCAGGTTAAGCAGGTGACCTGTACTCACTGGAGTATCGAAGTGTGAGGGGTGATCTTACTGAGACATAGAAGGTTCTGACAGGGTTTAAGGGTGTTGATGCTCAGAAGATGCGCCCTATCCTGGGGGAATCTAGAACTAGTAGATGCAGCTTCAGAGAATAAAGGGTCTGCCACTCAAGATGAAAATGAGAAGGTATTTCTTCCTGTGGAAGGTCACAAAGGTTTAGAATTCTCTTCCTTAGCCAGCAGACATTGAGTATGTTCAAGGCTAAGATAGATAGCTTTCTGAAGTATAGGGGACTCCAGGGGTATGTTGAAAGTTTGGAAAATGGAAGCAAGGCCAACAGCAGTATCCTACTGGTTGGTACAGTATTTTCAAAGGGCTGAATAGCCTGCTCCTGCTACTAGTTCTTAGGTTCCTGAAGGTCAAGAGGAGAAAGAACATAACTCCTAGCCAACAAAATAAACTTTGTGTTTCCGACTCCCAGTGGAAAAAGCCTACGTCCCCTGCCACTGCACAATGCAAGGGACTGGAGAGAGTTTCATTTGGATTCCACCAGCATTCAGATCCTGACCATCAAGTGACACATCATTGCTGCCATCTCTCTGGGACAGACAGGTTTATAACCCAGGTCGCCAAGAATGGTAGTAGAATCAAGCTTACCTAATGGAGAAAGTGAGGACTGCAGATGCTGGAGATCAGAGCTGAAAATGTGTTGCTGGAAAAGCACAGCAGGTCAGGCAGCATCCAAGGAGCAGGAGAATCGATGTTTCGGGCATCAGCCCTTCATCAGCCCACCGTTCATATCATTTTAATATTTAGTTATTGAAAAGTAGATAGGCGTCAGAATTCTGCTGAGGATAGATCAACTGAAGCACAGGGACAATAACACATTTTCCAGCAACACATTTTCAGCTCAAGTTTACCTAATGTAGTGTTAAGCTTAGCTCAGTTGACCGGATGGTTAGATTGCACTGTGGAGTAATTCCAACAGTTTTGGGTTCAATTCCCATACTGACTGAGGTAGCCCTGAAGGATTCTCCTTCTCAGCCCCTCCCCTTACCTGAGGTGTTGTGACCCCCAGGTTAAACTACCATCTCTGCCATGGGACTATGGGGACTTTACCTTTTCATTTACTAACAGAATGAAACACGGCACATACACACCTCCTAATTTAACCACATACAGTTCCACAAAGTGTCTCTTTGTAAATACTGAAACAAAACCCAAGTAATGCCCTTGACATGTACATACTTAACCATAATTCACATACAATTTACAGACAGAAAGACGCTCCTTAGAGGTGGTTATGTAGGCCGGGCTTTGTGAGAAGGTTGTAGTGGGATTCTCAACTGACTGAAGCCAACCCTGAGTTAAATCCTTCTGAATCATCAAACAGGAACTGCCAATGCTGGTGACCCTCTTGTTTTTTCATCCGTTATGTTGTTGAGATGTTAGTTTTAAACAACTCCACAATGAACATTACATGAATGTTATCCAGTGAGTATGCATCATTAAGTTTACTGCAAATCTTGAGAAACTATTACGGGTTTTTAAAAAATAGATGAATAGATCAAGAAAATAAATACTTATCGGTTTCACGCACCAGTAGTCTAGAAAATCCATTATGATTCTAACCACTTTCTGTAGTTGCTTCTGTACCATAGCCCACCGTTCATATCATTTTAATATTTAGTTATTGAAAAGTAGATAGGCGTCAGAATTCTGCTGAGGATAGATCAACTGAAGCACAGGGACAGTAAAACTAGCAGATTGTCATGATGGGTCAGTGACGTTCAAGTACAGATCAACCACAATGAATCAAACCTGACTGGCTGACACGACTTCGCTTTAGTAGTTTCTAAGGCAGTTTGCACATTGCGGCACAGAACAAATTGAGAGAAACTGGTTTGTTGTCCTGTCGTAGATGATATGAGGTGCTGGTGTTGTGCTGGGGTGTAACAGGTCAGAACCCACTTAGCCCGCACACTTTCCCCAGAGTCAATTCACCTAACCTGCATATCTTCAGACTGTGGGAGGAAACCCACGCAGACATAGGGAGGATGTGCAAACCCCACACAGACTGTCACCTGAGGCTGGAATCAAACCCGGGACCCGGGCATCGTGAGGCAGCAGTGCTAACCACTGTGCCACCCAGAGATGGCTGAGTGTGGTTTAGCCCGAGGGTCATCCCACCTCAGGTGAGGGGAGAGGTTGAGAGAGAGAGTCCTTCACTGTCACCTCAGTCGGTGCGGGAATTGATCTCATGCTGCATTGCAGACCAGCTCTCCAGCTGACTGAGCCAACCAACTCGAAACATTAACTCTCTCCTCCAGTGCTGCCAGACCTGCTGAGTTTCTACAGCACTTTCTGTTTTTTATTTTGGATTGCCGCGCCTGCAGTATTTTGCTTTCATTTGGACTTCTACTGCTGCGGTGATCATACCTTAAACCTAACTGTCTACAGACAACTTCTGCGTCCAAATCGTCCCAGTGGTCATCACACACAGTGCCCCACTCCCCACCATGGAATACCTCCAGACGGCCCTCAGTGTCCTCTTTCCCTCCAACCAGACGGATGGGCGTTACTGAACCTGCACTTGAAAGAAATAAGGGCATGTAAAGTGATACTTCAGTATCAGTCCATTCTGCAATGACTATTGTCAGACATTTGCACTGAAAAGAAGACTACGCTGCTCCAGTTCCAAGCCACGTTGGTGGTTATGGCTTAGAAAGGTGAGTATTGTGTGTCCAATTACTCCATCCAATGGGCCTTGAGTTGGAGAAGTGCCACCAAATGTTATGCTGTGCTGAGGAACAGCACGTCCACTTTTCCAAACTCTCACAAAATTCTTTGAGTTCAATGAACGGCAACACACTAGCAACCTCAGAATCCCTGCAGTGGGGAAACAGGCCATTCAGCCCATCAAGTCCACACCGACCCTTCAAAGGGCACTCCCACCCAGACTCAGCCCCCTACCGTATCCCTGTAACTCTGCATTTCCTGTGGCCCATCCATTAACCTGCACATCTTTGGATTGTGTGAGGAAACCCATGTAGAAGTGGTCTTTACAGCAATAAGGTTAGGGAGCTGGGGTTGTGTCTGAGTGACAGTGCACTTCAGTGGGTCACTGTGGACCTGATGGGCTGAATGGTCTGTTTTCACACTGTCCAGATTCTACGATTCCTCTGAGCTTCCTAAAGTCTTGCCATTCATTGAGTACTCCCTTGAACTCAAAAGAGTTTTGTGAGAGTGTGGAAAAGTGAGCTAACTGTCCTTCAGCGCAGGATATAATTCAGCAACATCTCTCCAACGCAAGGCTTGTTGGGTGGAGAATGTGCAAACTCCACACAGACATTCACCTGAGGCTGAAATCAGATCTGGGTTCCTAGCATTGTAAGGCAGCAGTGCTAACCATTGAGCCACCATGCCACCCCACAGGGGACTAGAGGGGTCTTTGGGTACTTGTCCACAGATCCCTGAAGGCAGCTGGACAGGTTAGTAGCATAGTTAAGAGGGCATACAGATCGCACCTTTACCAGTTGAGGCACAGATTATAAGAGTGGGGAGGTCATGTTGGAGTTGTAGAGGACGTTGGTTCGGTCACAACTGGAGATCTGGTCACTGCACTATAGGAAGGATGTGCTTGCACTGCAGAGGAGATTCACCAGAATGTTGCCTGGAATGAAACAGTTTAGCGATGAGGAGAGACTAGATCAGCTTGGGTTGTTTTCTTTGGAGCAGAGAAAGTTGAGGGGGGACCTGATAGAGGTGTTTAAGGTTATAAAGGGCATGGACAGGGCGGATAGAAAACAGCTGTTACCCATAGTTGAAGGATCAATGACAAGGGAAGGGGGCATTGTTTTAAAGTGGAAAACGGAAAGTTTAGAGAAGATTTGAGGAAAAAAAGCATTTATCAGAAGGTGTTGGAGCTCTGAAATGCACTGCCTGGTAGGAGCATTGGGACAGAAATCTCCATAGCCTTTAGGAGCTCTTGGATGAACATTTGAAATGTTGTAACATTCAAGGTTATGTGTCTAGTGTTGGATCAAATGTAAGTGATAACATACTTTTGGCAGTACAGACTTGATAGGCCAAAGAGCATCTTCTGTACTGTATGATTCTATAATTCATGCAACTTCATTGCTACATTGTGTGACACTGCAGACAACATGGGCATATGAGGCTTAATTGTTCCTTAAAGAGACATTTCCATTTATAGAGTCACAGAACCATTGAGATATGCAGCATGGCAACAGACCCTTCCATCCAACTCATTCATGCCAACCTTAACTAATCTAGCCCCATTTGCCAACATGTGGCCCATATCCCTCTAAACCCTTCCTATTCATATACCCATCCAGATGCCTTTCAAATGTTGTAACTGTACCAGCCTCCACCACTTCCTCTGGCAGCTCATTCCATAGACACACCACCCTCTGCGTGTAAAAGTTGCCCCTTAGGTCCACTCTCACCCTAAATCTCTGCCCTCTAGTTCTGGATTCCCCCACCCCAGGGAAAAAGACCTTGTCTATTTACCCTATCCATGCCCCTCATGATTTTATAAACCTCTATAAGGTCACCCCTTAGCCTCCAACACTTCAAGGAAAACAGCCCCAGCCTCTTCAGCCTGTCCCTAATAACTCAAACCCTCAACCCTGGCAGCATACTTGTAAAAGCTTTCTAAAGTTAAACTGAAGAGTTTATATAAAAGGGTCTCTAGATTTATAATGTTGGCAAGTCATGTTGCTGGGGAATAGATGTGGCCTTGTTTTGATGTGTGTGTTTTAAGATCTATCAAACTGCATTTCTACATTTAGTTCATTAGGTTTGTTTTATTTCAATTTTTTTGTAAAGAACTTCTGTTTTATTGTTAAAGAAAATCTACAGCCTCATGTGCCCATGTTTCACTGAATGACCATCGTGTTAAGTTAGAAAAAAGATCTATCAAGTCAGATTTCATCTGGGATCTGACTTGTTCAGTAGTGACACCAGCTGGGTGTACAATAGACATTTAACAATAATCATGGCATTCTTCATTTGCAAATTCCTGTTAAATTTGCTGAAGAGTTTACTTCTGACTTTTACCTTCTGGAAGTCCACACACAACCCCTGCATCATTGTCATGTCTGCAAGTTCCACGCGCTAATGCGCTGTTTCGACATTGTAGCAAGGCAGCTTCGTCACCTCGACAGTGAACTCCGTCCATATGAATGGGACCTGATCCAGGGCCGAACAATGAATTCTTCTTGGCCACACCTATTTCACTATGGACGTGAGTGACCAAAGAGGAGGGGATGGGGACGAAAGTAAGAGATACGAGGTTGCCGTGGGAAAAGGAGAGGATGGAAGCAGGAGTCGGAAGAGTGGGAAGGAGGAGAAAGAAGATTGGGAAGAGGAGAAGAAAAACAGGAAGGGGAAAGTTGACAAGAGGGTTATTTCAAGTGGAATTACTCATGGCACATGTTTTGAAGATGAATTTCCTCTGTGATTTATTGTTAATTTGCCAGTAAACACATTTGTGTAATTTTAATGCAGTCATTACATTTCTTAAAATAAACAGATTAATGACTGACAAAATAGTGTAGAAATTTAACCCAGATGTTAATCAATGAGCAAAAAATATCGTGCAATGGAAATTAAGTTCCTTTTATAGAGTTGATAAATAAATAGACTGCTCCTTGATGCATCAAATAACATTTCCTCAGATTATTGTGATCCTGGAGACAATCACAGGGCAGCTAACGGAATCGCATCCAGACAAAATTACCTGCTTGGGTCCCTCAAGTATGTTTAGATTAGATCCCCTACAGTGTGGAAACAGGCCCTTCAGTCCAACCAGTCCTCTGAAGAGTAACCCACACAGAACCATTTCCCTCTGAGCAATTTAGCATGGCCATTTAACCTCACCTGCAAATCTTAGGACTGTGGGAGGAAACTGGAGCACCCAGAGGAAACCCACACAGACAATGGGAGAATGTGCAAACTCCACACAGACAGTCACCCGAGGCTGGGATTGAACCTGGGCACCCTGGTGCTGTGAGGCAGCAGTGCTAACCACTGAGCCACCGTGCCACCAGACCACCCTACTCACTTTCCCCTATAATGCCAAGACAAAGAACAAGAGAGAACTCCTTAATGCGTGTTCAGGTTCCTCTAACCCAAGTATACGTAGGAACTGGAAAGGGCTATTCAGCTGCTCTGACCTGTACTGACATTTCATAAGGATCCCACACTGATCTGTGATACACTCTGATCACCCATCTTCACTATCTACCCATTCGGAGAGTTAATAGATATGTCTAAAGCGATTTAAAATGAACCATTGACATAACCGGATTTACATAAGTCAGAACTGAGAACCACAGAGCAAGGGGAGCTCCACGATGATTGACACATTATACACACTAAAGACAGGAGCCGAGAGGAGGGGCAGATGAAGGTCAGGGGTCATCTCCCAGAATACATCCAGCCAGAGTTGGTGACCCTTTTCAGTAGATTATGTTTTTTAATTCACTTGAGGGACGTGGGTGTCGCTGGCTGGGCTAGCATTAATTGTTCTGTCCCTAATTGCCCCTTGATAGGGTGGGAGTGAACTGCTGCAGTCCCTGTGCCTGTAGGTAGACCCATAATTAGAGAGGGACTTTTAGGATTTTGACCCAGTGACACTGAAGGAATGGCAATATATTTCCAAGAGAACTTGCAGGTGGGCATATTCCTTCCAGGACAGGCTTGTGGAATTATCACTAGACTATTAATTCAGAAACTCAGCTAATGTTCCAGGTTCAAATCCCAACATGACAGATGGTGGCATTCGAGAGTGTAGTTATGCTCACTCAGCTGGAAGGTTCATTTTCAGATGTTTCGTCACTATAATAGATAACATTATCAGTGAGCCTCTGGATGAAGCACTGGTGGTATGGCCCACTTTCTATTTATGTGTTTGGGTTTCCCTTGTGTTGGTGATGTCATTTCCTGTGGTGATGTCATTTCCGGTAGTGATGCCTTTCCTGTTTTTTTTCTCGGGGGTGGTAAATGGGATCCAAGAGTTCCAGTTAGAATGTCATGCTTCCAATCATGACCCTCTCTCACTAGTATCCTTACATATGGATGAGGAAGGACACCACTTTGATTGGCACAACACATCCATTCTAGGACAAGCCAAACAGAGACACATGCGAGAATTCCTAGAAGCATGGCATTCCAACTGGAACTCTGTCAACAAACTCATTGACTTGGCTCTCATTTACCACTCCCTGAGAAAAAGAACAGGAAATGACACCACAGGAAATGATGTCACCACAGAAAATGACATCATCCACCCAAGGAAACCCAAACACATAAATAGAAAGTGGGCCACACCACCAGTGCTTCAACCAGAGGCTCACTGATGATGTTACCAAGTATGGTGACGAAACATCTGAAAACAAATCTTCCAGCTCAGCGAGCAAACCTACATCCAGAACCTCAACCTGAGCTACAAATTTTCTCAAAACTCAGTGGTATTCGCATTCAATAAAAGACTGGAAATAGGGGTCTAAGGCTAATGATGAAACCAAGGCCAACTTTCATTAAAACCAATCTGGTTCACTAATGTCCTTCAGGGAAGGAAACTGCCATCCTTATCCTGGTCTGGCCTACATGTGACTCCAGACCCTCAGCAATGGTGTCAAAAAGCTCATGACAACTTTCTTGTAAATGTCAATGGGAGGAGTGCAGGTTCCGATGCAGGCAGGGTAATGTAATGGGGGCTGACTGGAAGAGGGAGGAAATTTCTCGCAAATTTTTCATTCCCTTCCCCCACCCCACCCCAACCATCCAATCCCAAATGGGAAAAGGCCAAAATCAGGGCACTTGAACTAACCTTAGGAAATTGTCAGGACACCTAATGGAAAACCAGGACTGTCCTGGTCAAACGCTAAGTCGCCCAAGAGCTAGCAGGAATTGCCATAGATCTTTGCTGAATTGTTAGCTTTAATGTGTATAACCTGAGTGGGACCTGAACCCTCAACCTTATGGGTCAGAGGTAAAAGGTGCTGCCAGCTGAGCCCTTCAATGCAAGCACAACATCATTACTTCGCTGGGCAAACTATTTTCTCATCATCACCAGGAGGCAAGATCCTGAAGTATGATTCCATAGCTTCCAGGCTGCTGAGTGCAATATTTGCTTGTTATGGATAAGTTTTGTGAATAGACGAGAAGAAACTTTCTTTGAGCGGCCCACAGTATTCACAAATCTCTGTGGAGATCTCCAACTGTTAGAGTGAGGAGAAAGCAGAGGGGGAGGGAATGGGTCCTTTGTGTCACTGAGATGTACGGGGGGTGGTGGGGGGGGGGGGTCAGTACTGAGATTAACTGCAGAGTTTCGTTCCTGCCCCACACAGTTTCGTTCCTGCCATCTCAGAGAGGCAGGAGAAAATTAGATACCTTGATCCAATTGTGGAACTGATTAAATTTTGTCTCAAAAGGCAGGTTTGAGGTTTATCTTAGGCAAGTGTAACAGGGTAGGGGAATGGGTCTGGGTGGGATACCCTTTGGAGGGGTGTCAGTGTGGACTTGTTGGGCCAAATGGCCTGTTTCTGCACTGTAGGGATTCTATGATTCTATGAAGAGTGGGTCAGGGGGTATGGGTAGGCAACTCTCAATTGTAGTCTGGTTAATCTACAATTATAGAAATGTAACTCCTTTCTTAATATTTTAAGTCCATGAAAATATAAATGGTCAAATCTGATATAATCATGTGCATGTAGTAGGGCCAGAAATTCCAATAACACCTCAAACAGGGAGATATGATGAATCATGGGTTAAATTTGTTGGCCAACTGCAGATCAGAAGATGATTGGTAACACAGAGAGGACAATGTATGACAAACACCATAAGAGTTAGTGGATCGTCGAATCCCACAGTATGAAAGAGAGGACATTCAGCCTATCACGTGCTTGTGAGATATCCCATTTGACTTCCATTCCAACTCTTTTCCCATAGCCAGATAAAGTTTTTTGTGTAAATGGTCTGGTGGTATTATCACTAGACAATTAATCCAGAATCTCAGTTATGTGTTCTGGGGACCGGAGTTCAAATCCTGCCACGGCATTGAATTCAATAAAAAAATCTGGAACTAAGAGTCTAACAAATAACAAAGAAAATCTACAGCCCAGGAACAGGCCCTTTGGCCCTCCAAGCCTGAGCCGATCCAAATGCACTGTCTAAACCTGTTGCCCAATTCCTAAGCATCTATATTCCTCTGCTCCCCACCTACTCATACATCTGTCCAGACGCATCTTAAATGAATCTACCGTGCCTGCCTCTTACCATCTCTGCTGGCAATGCGTTCCAAACGCCCACCACCCTCTGTGTGAAGTAACGATGACCATGAAACCATTGTCAATTGTTGGAACAACCCATCTGGTTCACTAATGTCCTTTAGGGAAGGAAACTGCCATCCTTACCTGGTCTGGCCTACATGTGACTCCAGACACCCAGCAATGTAGTTGACTCTTAACTGTCCTCTGGGTAATTAGGGATAGGCTGTTACTGCTGGCCCAGCCTGGGATGCCCACATAACATGAATGAATTAAAAAGAAGCCACTTCACATACAACAGTTGTTATTTATGCTTCCGCCAAGCCTTAAGGGCAGTACAGAATGTAACAACCTGTCAAGTTAAATAAATTCTCCCAATCTTCCTTTTGATCTAATTAAATTCCGTCAGAATATCAACCTCGGGCCTACTTCACCATTTAATGAGATCATCGTTATTCCTGACTATTCCCAAAAACCTTTCATCTCCTTGTTTACCAAGGTTCGAGTCACCGTTTTGAAGAGTTAGGACTGTCTGGTAGGAAAGACTGTGGTAAAGTATTTATACCTCTTCCCTTCTAGTCCCTGCCCACGCTGTCTCATAGCTTTGTGCCAAAAGATAGCCCTGTTCCCAGGCCTCAGCTCTTCTGCTCTGGTAATGTGCAATGAACAGCTTCCTTTCTTAGTCAATCTCCCTGAGGTAACAGTGGCTGAAGGACCTGAACTTAAGGGAATTTCTATTTGCCAGGATTTGGTGTTGGAGAGACTGTTAGGTCTGAAGGTTGATAAGTCTCCGGGACCTGATGGCCTGCATCCCAGGGTACTAAAGGAGGTGGCTCGGGAAATCGTGGATGCGCTGGTGATTATTTTCCAGAGTTCAATTGAATCGGGGTCGGTTCCTGAGGATTGGAGGGCGGCTAATGTTGTGCCACTTTTTAAGAAGGGTGGGCGGGAGAAAGCAGGAAATTATAGACCAGTTAGTCTGACCTCAGTGGTGGGAAAGATGCTGGAGTCTATTATAAAGGATGCAATTACGGCACATCTGGATAATAGTAACAGGATAGGACAGAGTCAGCATGGATTTATGAAGGGGAAATCATGCTTGACTAATCTTCTTGAATTTTTTGAGGATGTAACTCGGAAGATGGACGAGGGAGATCCGGTGGATGTAGTGTACCTGGACTTTCAGAAAGCTTTTGATAAAGTCCCACACAAGAGGTTAGTGAGTAAAATTAGGGCGCACGGGATTGGGGGCAAAGTACTAGATTGGATAGAGAATTGGTTGGCTAATAGGAAACAAAGGGTAGTGATTAACGGCTCCATTTCGGAATGGCAGGCAGTGACCAGTGGGGTACCGCAGGGATCCGTGCTGGGACCGCAGCTTTTTACAATATATGTAAATGATATAGAAGATGGTATCAGCAATAACATTAGCAAATTTGCTGATGATACAAAGCTGGGTGGTCGGGTGAAATGTGATGAGGATGTTAGGAGATTACAGGGTGACCTGGACAAGTTAGGTGAGTGGGCAGATGCATGGCAGATGCAGTTTAATGTGGATAAATGTCTGGTTATCCACTTTGGTGGCAAGAACAGGAAGGCAGATTACTACCTCAATGGTATCAAATTAGGTAAAGGGGCTGTTCAGAGAGATCTGGGTGTTCTTGTCCACCAGTCAATGAAGGCAAGCATGCAGGTACAGCAGGTCGTGAAGAAGGCTAATAGCATGCTGGCCTTCATAACAAGAGGGATTGAGTATAGAAGCAAAGAGGTGCTTCTGCAGCTGTACAGGGCCCTGGTGAGACCACACCTGGAGTACTGTGTACAGTTCTGGTCTCCAAATTTGAGGAAAGACATTCTGGCTATTGAGGAAGTGCAGCGTAGGTTCATGAGGTCAATTCCTGGAATGGCAGGATTGCCTTACACTGAAAGATTGAAGCGACTGGGCTTGTAGTTTAGAAGACTGAGAGGGGATCTGATTGAAACGAATAGGATTATGAAAGGATTGGACACTCTGGCAGGAGGAAACATATTTCCGCTGATGGGGGAGTGCCGAACCAAAGGACACAACTTAAAAATACGGGGTAGACCATTTAGGACAGAGATGAGGAGAAACTACTTCACCCAGAGAGTGGTGGCTGTGTGGAATGCTCTGCCCCAGAGGGCAGTGGAGGCCCAGTCTCTGGATTCATTTAAGAAAGAATTGGATAGAGCTCTTAAAGATAGTGGAGTCAAGGGTTATGGAGATAAGGCTGGAACAGGATATTGATTGGGAATGATCAGCCATGATCATATTGAATGGCGGTGCAGGCTCGAAGGGCTGAATGGCCTACTCCTGCATCTATTGTCTATTATCTATTGTCTATTGTCTATTGTCTTCAGTTTTCACACTGCTGTCATGTGGCTAATGTAATGCTAGGCCAGTTGCCTGCACCACTGCGTTCACCTAATTTCAAGAAGCTTTTGTCATTTCAAACCGTGGAAGTGTGAACGGGACAAATCCAACACCACCTCAACCAACCAGCAACGAAATCTTTCTGTGAACAACTCCTGCGGTGGTGGAATAAAATTACTGGGTGTGAAGTGATTAAATATTGAGCAGCATGGTGCCAAGAGCTATCCGTGGCATAATAAAACCTTGGGAACAATCATAATGACTACGTTCGGAATAATTGCTGGATGTTTCGCTCCAACATTTCATACCTCAAGCTTAGCTGACGACAGACCACACTGGCATCTCGATCGTCCCAGGTCTTATCACAGACAGTGCCCCATTGTCCATTGTACAGTAACTCCACCCTTCCCTCATGTTGACCAGCTCCTCCACTCAGTCGGATGGCACCTGAAAGAGCCAGGAAAACTATGAATAGCCTTTTGTCCTTTGCAGAGTAATTATTCTTTCATCAAAATAAATCGGTGCATATTACATTAATCAAAAATACTTTGAACCTGCTTAAGTAAGTGTTTGAAAGCCAAGTGTCCAAAATACCCGACCAATTTGCTAGAATTGAGCATCTTAACCCACCACCGCATGTGCTGTAACGTGTCAATCTTGTCTTTGCATTCATGGGTATCTGGCATTTCTGGAGCACACTGCGAATTTCCTCAAGCCAGCTAAAAGGCACCTCCACAAGCACCACTGCAGCTCCACTCCGGTGACCTTGTGGAGGTGGCCTCTAGTCACTGAAGCATTACTGCCGGTGCTACATAAATGCAGTCACCGCAGCGCTCAGTGTTTCTGATATTTAGGCCGAAGGCATTTGTAAGATTAACTCGGAGGCAGTTCAGAAAATGTTCACTAGGGTGATCCCCAGTATAGAGGAATTGACGTATAAGCAAAAGGTTATAAACAGATTGGGACTCCACTAACTGGAGTTTAGAAAAGTGAGAGGTGACCTCATTGAATGATATAAGATTCTTAAGGGTCAATGCTGAGAGGATGTCTCCCCTCATGGGAGAGTAAAGGGACACCAGTTTAAGACTGAGGTGAGGAGGAATTTCTTTTCTCAGAGGGTTGTGAGTCTTTGGAACTCCTTACCGCTGAGAGCTGGAGCGAGGAGAGTCCTTTTGTATATTTAGGACTGAGACAGATAGATTCTTCATCAGTTGGGGAATCACATACTATGGGGAAAAGGCGGGAAATTTGACACGAGGAATGTCGGATCAGCCATGATCCTTCTGAATGTTAGAGGGACCGAACAGCCTACTGTTCCTGTTTCTCATGGTCTTATGGGATCGAAAATGCTGGTTCTGACCCACATATATGTGAGTGTGAGTAACAGAATATCCTGCATGGTAGTGGGATCTGGAGAGTGGGATTTACTTTCTTTTCATTCCTTCTCTGTCTCATCATTAAGTCAAGTAGCCTTTACTCATGTAACCTGCCTGTGAATTTTAATTGTTTCATCAAGTATATTTTGAGGCCCCTTTCAGCTATCCACAGCTAGGATTCCCAGTTCTTTACAAGTCCCTGCGTGGAGAATTGGGAATCCTAGAGCCAGCTGTCCTTTTCATAACATTTTCCAGTCTTGCCCAGATTAGCATATGTGTGGTCCCACAGAAATCCCTGAAACCCCCATCGAAGTGGCTGTAATGAACATCAAGAACAATGCAAACGGCTTACCGTGATTGCAGTCACATTCTGACCAACTAATGGACCCCGTTTTCTTCCTGTAAAAACACCACGGAACTGGTTCACCATCCGGGCTGCGGCAAAAGTTATGGTCACCAAGACCCTTGTTGGGATACTGCTGGACATAGTCCGGGAATTCTGTCCATTTCAGGCACTCCTCCCCGGTCACAGTGTACGTTACTGACCCAGTGTAATAACCCAACTTGGTAAAAACGCCCAAACACCAGCTAACAGCTGTCGGAACAAAAGGCAAAATAAAAATTGAGTTTATTCTTCATTGTTGGGAAATTCACCTGCACTCAGAACAACAGCCAATGCCATATCTCATTCAACCACAAAGCAGCATTTGGGAATCTATTACTTTCTGCTAACCCCTTCCACTTACCTTTGAGAATTTCAAAGCCTCACTCAATGTGCATAATGTCTATTGTATCAGCTCATTCAAAAAAGACTTGTATTTATAATTCAAGACCCCAGGACAATCCAGAGCATTTAACAGCCAAGGAAATACTTTTGGAGTGCACTTACTGTTGGAATGTTAAGGAATAAAGCAGCCAATTTGCACACAGCAAGCTCCCACAAATAGTAATGTGATAATAAACTATTTTTAATTGTTACTTAAGGGATAGGTATTGCCAAGAAGACCAGGAATAATCCCCGCATCTTCTCCAAGTAAATGTCATGGGATCTTCTACATCCACCCAAGTAAACAGATAAGACTTCCACTTGCCATCACATCTTAGCGACATCAGCTCAGGCAGTACAGCACTCACTCAGTGTTGCTATACCGACCATGAGTTTTGGGTTCGAATCTCAAGAGAGGGACGTAATCCCACCAACTGACCCAAAGGCAAGAGTGGCTCAAGAATGAGTCAGCGCTAATAGAGTATGTTGGTGACAGAGACAGGATTTAAACCAAACTGTTCATTTTCCAGCAAATAAAGGCTTATCCAGCCCTCGCCATGTGGAAAGAACACAGAGCTAAAAGTGTCAAGAATTATAAACATTGGTCTGTCTCTCATCATCCATTGGTTGAGCACTTTGGACCATCTGCATTCTTGATATATATCTGACTGAGAAAAATATTGACAAGAACTTCGTGCTAGCTTCAAAAAAAAATTTGTCTCACAAAATCAATGAGTTTTAAGAGTTACAAGAAATGTGAATCAATATCCAAGGTGAAAAGTATTGGATCTAACAGTTTCCATAGCAAAGGCACCAGGCCATTCAGCCTGTCATGTCCATTCTGGTTCTCTGAAGGATAAATATACTGAATGCCACTCCTTTGCCTTTCTCCTTGTATTTATTTTTCAAATATAGGTTCAGTTTTCTTTTTAAAATGTCAGTTAGAACCATAGAATCATAGAGATGAACAGCATGAAAACAGACATTTCTGTCCAACTTGTCCATGCTGACCAAACATCCTAAATTAATCTAGTCCCATTTGCCAGCACTTGGCCCATATCCCTCTAAACCCTCCCTATTCATATACCCATCCAGATGCCTTTTAAATGTTGTCATTGTACCAGCCTCCAACACTTCATCTGGCAGCTCAATCCATACATGCACCACCCTCTGTGTGAAAAAGTTGCCGCTTAGGTCCCTTTTAAATCTTTCCCATCTCACCCTCAACCTATACCCTCCAGTTTTGGACTCCACTACCCTGGGAAAAAGACCTTGTCTATTTACCTTATCAAAGCCCCTCATGATTTTATAAACCTCTCTAGGTCACCCCTCAGGCTCTGACATTTGAGCCTTCCACCATTCCATCTTAGGGAGTGCAGCCTCAACCTGAACACTCACTTGGTGAAAATGTTTCTCCTCATGTGACCATTACTTCTGTCACTAATTGTCTTATGTCTGTGCCCTTTGGGTCTTGCCAATTCCACCAATGGAAACAGTTTTTCCCTTTCCACTTCCGATCAACTTCATCAAATTTCCTTCCAACTCAAATATTCAAAATTCTCCAATTTATCTACGTAACAGAAGTTCCTCATCCCCAGAACCATTCTGATGAATCCCTTCTCCACTGACTTTAGATTCTTCTTAAAGCATGGTATCCATATCTATATGTAATACTCGAGCATTTTACACCAAGTGTTCAGTACAGACATGCATCTTGAAGAACAGTCGATTCAATGGTATCCTTAGCAACAATGCAAGAAGACATTAAAGCACAGCATAAGATATTTTGGAAGGAAAATTTACATTTACATTGCTTTCTCACATCCTCAGGATGTTTTGAAAGAGCTTGACAACTAAATGATTGCCTTTTGAAATGCCTATCATTGTTTTTACATGGATTAGTACCACAGCCAATTTGCTGAAATCAAAACCCTTGGGAAATGAATGGATAACCAGGCAATCAATTTTGATTGAAAGAGAAACATTGGCTCAGAACATTGACTCTCTCTTAAACAGTGCCTCTGGGTCTTTGACATCCATCTGATTGGGCAGCCAACTTAACATCTTATCCAAGAGGTGACAATCTGACAGTGCTGCCAGAAGAAGTGGTGGAGGCTGGTAGAATTACAACATTTAAAAGGCATCTGGATGAATAGGAAAGGTTTAGAGGGATATAGGCCAAGTGCTGGCAAATGGGGCTAGAGTAATGTAGGATATCTAGTCGGCACGGACGAGTTGGATGGAAAGGTCTGTTTCGGTGCTGTACATCCCTATGACCCTATGACTCTAAATCATCCATTTTAGTTGCAGGATGGAAACCTCCATTTTAGCCCCAGGAAGAAGTGACCTCAGTTCTGGCTGCAAAACAGTGGAACACCCTCCAGTAAGCAACTCCGGAACGCAAGAATGGGAGTAGGGCATTCAGCCCATCAAACATATCTGCCATCCCAGTAGATCACGGCCGAACATCCACATCGATGCCACTTTCCTGCACTAAATCCGTATCACCTGATGTGAGCGGAGCTGACAGAGTTGATGAAATTTGCCTCACTTGGCAACTACAGCTGAGAGAAAGTGAGGACTGCAGATGCTGGAGAGTCAGAGTCAAAACGTGTGGCGCTGGAGAAGCACAGCCAGTCAGACAGCATCCGAGGAGCAGGAGAATCGACGTTTCAAGCATAAGCCCTTCATCAGCTACAGCTGAACCCCTGAGGCAGCTTGTCAAAAAGACACAAGGACAGGAGGGTGCTCTGGTTTCCTCCCACAGTCCAAAGATGTGCAGGTCAGGTGAATTGGCCATGCTAAATTGCCCGTAGTGTTAAGTAAGGGGTAAATGTATGGGAATGGGTGGGTTACCCTTCGGCGGGTCGGTGTGGACTTGTTGGGTTAAAGGGCCTGTTTCCACACTGTAAGTAATCTAATCTAATCTAACATCTATTCTGAAGAGGTTGAAAATCACACAACACCAGGTTATAGTCCAACAGGTTTATTTGGAAGAACCTGCTCAGGTGGTCACAATTACCTGAAGAAGGAGCAGCGCTCCGAAAGGTAGTGCTTCCAGACAAACCTGTTGTACTATAACCTGGCGTTGTGGGATTTGTCCAACACTGGCTCCACCATATCATTCTGAAGAAGGATCACTGGATTCGAAACATCAACTCTGCTTTCTTTCTCCACAGATGCTGCCAGACCTTCTGGGTTCTCCAGCGATTTCTGACTTTTTTTCAACGCTATCCACAGATCTCCTGTCCCACAACAATCCAAACTTACTGAATATTATCACTGCCCATGTATCAGCTACAGGCACATGGAGCAATACTCACTCAGGACCAACCCGATGAAGGTCCCTGAGGCACTACAGTACTTCTGGAATTGGAAAAAGAGACAAGAGTCTTCCCCATCCAACTCCATTTTGGTTTAGCTCCCTTTCCCTACTTCACTTTCATTTTTGATGGTCTACACTGCTCTCAATGGGCCTTGAATGCAAATTAATCAATCAGAAAACATGGTGGTGATTGAGAGACGAAAAGAATACCATGGCGATTGGTGATGGGGAGAAAATAGGTCAGCCGTGTGTCAGATAGGGAGATGCTGAATCAACTGGGGTTCTTTTCCCTAGAGTGTGGGGGCTATGGGGTAACCTTAGAGAAGTTTATAAAATCATAAGGAGCACGTCATGCCTCTCAGAATTCTCGTGCGTGTCTTTGTTTCGCCTGTCCTAGGATGTGTGTGTTGTCCCAGTCAAAGTGGGGTCCTTCTTTGTCTGTATGTATGGGATCACCAATATCAGGGCCCATAATGGAAGGAATAATGTAGAGACTTGAACAGATCTGCCATCCCAGTAGATCACGGCCGAACATCCACATCGATGCCACTTTCCTGCACTAAATCCGTATCACCTGATGTGAGCGGAGCTGACAGAGTTGATGAAATTTGCCTCACTTGGCAACTACAGCTGAGAGAAAGTGAGGACTACAGATGCTGGAGAGTCAGAGTCAAAACGTGTGGTGCTGGAAAAGCACAGCCAGTCAGACAGCATCCGAGGAGCAGGAGAATCGACGTTTCAAGCATAAGCCCTTCATCAACTACAGCTGAACCCCTGAGGCAGCTTGTCAAAAAGACACAAGGACAGGAGGATGCTTTCCAAAATCAGGCAGACATCTATTCTGAAGAGGTTGAAAATCACACAACACCAGGTTATAGTCCAACAGGTTTATTTGGAAGAACCTGCTCAGCTGGTCACAATTACCTGATGAAGGAGCAGCGCTCCGAAAGGTAGTGCTTCCAGACAAACTTCCCATCTATCCAACCCAAACTTTGGGTCCGCTACGTGGATAATGACACCTTTGTCATCACAAAACGGAATAAATGAGAGGAAACATACAACACCATCACCAATATCCTGACAGGCATCAAATTCACAAGAGGAGGAAAACGACAACAGACTCCCAATGGGATGTGATAGTTGAATGTGCAGTTAATGGAGAGCTTCAAACCAGCATCTAGAGAAAAAATATCAACATACATGGACCAAATACTTAACTTCAGAAGCAATCATCCCACCACCTACCAACGGAGCTGCATTAAGACATTATTTCAATGAGCTACATCACACTGCAGCACCCAAGAACTACAAAAAGCAGAAGAAAAGTATCTATACAACATTTTCAAGAAAAACAGGAACCCAATAAACACAATCCACCAATTCCTCAGAAACAAACACAAACAAGCAGACACAATGCAACCAAAAACTATAACCTTACATCAAAGACGTATCAGAAATTACTTCTAGACTACTCAGACCCACTTGGCATCATGGTAGCCCACAAACTTACCAACACGCTTAAACAGCGACTAATGAACCTAAAGGATCCATTAGATAACACCAGCAAAACTAACATCATATGCAAAAACTGTAAAAAACACTACATCAGACAAACTAGCAGGAAACTTGCCACCAGGAAACATAAACACCAACTGGCCACCAAAAGACACAACCCACTATCACTGGTATCCATACCTAGAGACAAAGAAGGACACCACTTTGACTGGGAGAACACACACATCCTAGGACAGGTGAAACAAAGACACGCATGAGATTCTTAGAGGCATGATATTCTAACCAGAACTCCATTCAATAAACACATCGAGTTAGATCCTATCTACCTTGTCTTGAAAAAAAAAGAACTGGAAATGACATCATCCACCTTAAGAAACCAAAGACCCATAAATAGAGAGGCGGGGCATACCACCAGCACTTCACTGGAGTCTCTCACTGATGATGTTACCTAGTATGATGACGAAACAGCTGAAAACAAATCTTCCAACTCAGCGAGCTAACTTACATAGTTATCTCTATGACTCTAAAAGCACTTCTGGATATATAAAAAAAGACAAGAGCATCTCTCATTCGAATACCTAATAGACTTGCACTAGCACCTTAAACCAATTGGTTCCATTAACTGCACATTCAGACACAATGCTACCTAGGAGGCTGGTGGCATCTATCTACCCACATACATGCTGGCAGGGGTTGGCACTGCATGCTGACATGACTTAACAATGTCATAGACAACATAGAGTAGCCACACCTAATTTCACAATGGTATAGTTCAAAGCTTATCTACTTTGATAGTAAGGTGGGGAAAATACTTTCCCTTGGTGTTTCTCTCAGGAGTATGGGAGCAGTGAAATCTTACTGCGATTGTATAGGGGCGTGGTTTCATTATCTCAGGAAAGATATGATTGCCACAGAGAGTATGCAGTGAAGGTCATTGGCCCTGTTCCTGAGAGGGCTGGACCGTCCCATTGTAGGGGCATTGGACAAACTGGGTCTGTATTCTCTACAGTTTTGAAGCAAGAGAGGTAATCTCATTAAAACTTTCAAACATTCTTAGAGATCGACAGGGCTGATATCTGTTTCCCTGGGTGGGGCTGTCTAGAAAAAGGAGGTGCAATCTAAAAATATAGGAAATGCCACTTTGGTCTGAGATGGGGAGACTTTTATTAAACCCAGAGGACTGTGAACCATTGTAATTCTCTACTACACAGGACACTGAAAGCTTAACCTTCAGTATGTTCTAGGTAGAGTTGAAAAGATTCCTGATTACCAATGGCCAATAGGGTTATAGGTTTGGATCAGCAAAAGGTATTGAAGTGTTCAGTCAGCCATGATTGTATTGAATGACTGGCAAGTTTGATGGGCTGAATGGCCTACTCCTGTTCCAATGTTCCCAAATTGAATCCGTACTGAACGGAAGGTACTGTGAACTTCACCAATGAGAAACACAGGGCCCAGCGCCTGGCTTCCTCCTCTCCCATACAGATAGGATCTTTCTAGATCGTTTATTTTGCTACATACAACGCCCAATGTGTGTTGTTGATTCAGCACCATCAGTACAACATCAGCTAAGTGTTAGTTCAAACTTCACTCCAAAGGGTTAACTGCAAGAATCAGAGCTGATGCTGTAGTGTGGAACTGAGGGAGCTCTGTGCTGTGGGAGGGCTATAACGAGGGAGGGCTGTTCTAAGGGAGGGCTATACGGAGGGAAGGCTGTATAAGGAAGGACCGTACTGAGGGAGGACTTTATTAAGGGAGGGCTGTACTAAGGGAGTGTTGTACTGAGGGAGGGTTATACTGAGGGAGGGTTATACTGAGAGAGGACTGTACTGAGAGAGGACTGTATTGAGGGAGGACTGTATTGAGGGAGGACTGTATTGAGGGAGTGCTGTGCTGTGGGAGGAATGTGCTGTGGGAGCACTATACTCAGGGAGTGTCGTACTGAGGAAAGTCTGCACTGAGGGAAGAATGTACTGAGGGAGGACTGCACTGAGGGAGGGCAGCACTGAGGGAGGACCGTGCTGAGGGAGGGCTGTACTGAGAGAGGGTTCAGATTTGTTGGACGTTGGGACCGGCTCTGGGGAAGGTGGGACGGTCTACATCTGAACCTGACCAGAACCAACTCCCTTGGGGGAGTTTTTGCTACTGCTGTTGGGGTGGTTTTAAACTAATGAGGCAGGGGGCTGGGAACTAGAGGAGAAAATAAGTAGACAGTGAGGTGGAGACTGGAGACAGTAAGAATCATGAAGAAAGCATTAATAAAGGGAAGAGTAGGCAGAGAGCAGATGAGTGCAAAAAAACTGGTGGCCTGAAATGCATCTACTTTAATGCAAGGAGTATAGTGTGTAAGGCAGATGAACTTAGGGCTTGGATTGGTGCCTGGGAGTATGAAGTCATTGCAATCACAGAGACTTGGTTGAAGGAAGGGCAAGATGATTGGCAACTAAATGTTCCAGGATATAAACATTTCAGACAGGGAGGGAAGTAAAAGGGGGGTGGAGTTGCATTGCTGGTCAAGGACGATATCATGTGATCCAGTCTAATCAAACTTCTATCTCTAATCTCAACATTCATCATGTTCCTCTCCTCAGTGAACACTGATGCAAAGGAGCACATTATGGAGGTCTTGGGTAGTGAGGTATTATGGGTGGAGCTGAGAAATAAGAAGAGTGCAGTCACACTGCTGGGGCTGTATTACAGGCCTCCCAACAGTGAGCGCGAGGTAGAAAAACAAATAGGTAAACAGATTATGGAAAGATGTAGAGGCAATAGGGCAGTGGTGATGGGAGATTCTAATTTTCCCAACATTGACTGGGATACACTTAGTGTCAGAGGTCTGGATGGGGTAGAATTTGTAAGAAGCGTCCAGGAGAGTTTTCTAGAGCAGTATGTCAATAGTCTGACGAGGGAAGGGGCCATATTGGACCTGGTACTGGGGAACGAGCCAGGCCAGGTGGTAGAAGTTGCAGTGGGGGATTTCTTTGGGAACAGTGACCACAATTCTGTAAGTTTTAGAAAACTTGTAGATAAAGAAGAAAGTGGTCCTAAGGGAAGAGTACTAAACTGGGCCAAGGCCAATTATATCAAAATTAGGCAGGAGCTGGGAAATGTGGATTGGACACAGCTATTTGAAGGGAAGTCCACATTTGAGATGTGGGAGGCTTTCAAAGATAGGTTAGAGATAGTGCAGGATAGGCATGTCCCGTTGAAGGCAAAGGATAGGAAGGGCAAGATTCGTGAACCATGGATGACAGGAGAAATTGTACGACTAGCCAAGAGAAAAAGGGAAGCATACATAAGGTCTAGGCAGCTACGAACAGAATGGGCCCTGGAGGAATATCGGGAGAGTAGGACAAGTCTTAAATGACGAATTAAACGGACTAAAAGGGGTCATGAAATAGTTTTAATGAGCAGAATTATGGAGAATCCCAAAGCATTTTCTTCTTATATAAGAAGCAAGCAGGTAACTAAAGAAAGGATTGGTCCACTAAAGGATAACGAAGGAAGGCTGTGTGTCGAACCTGAGAGAATGGGTGAGATTCTGAATGATTACTTTGCATCAGTGTTCACTGAGGAGAGGAACATGATGAATGTTGAGATTAGAGATAGAAGTTTGATTAGATTGGATCACATTGACATAAGTAGGGAAGACATGTTGGGTAGACTAGAGGTTATTAAGGTGGACAAATCCCCAGGACCGGATGGGACCTATCTCAGGTTGCTGAGGGAGGCGAGAGAGGAAATAGCTGGGGCCTTGACAGATATCTTTGTGGCATCCTTAAATACAGATGTGGTGCTGGAGGACTGGAGGGTTGCTCATGTTGTCCCCCTGTACAAGAAGGGTAGTAGGGATATTCTGGGTAACTACAGACCAGTGAGCCTGACATCAGTGGTGGGAAAGTTGCTGGAGAAGGTACTGAGGGATAGGATCTATTTATATTTAGAAAAGAATGGGCTTATCAGTGATAGGCAACATGGTTTTGTGCGGGGGAGATCATGCCATACCAACTTAATACAGTTCTTCGAGGAAGTGACCAAGTTGATAGATGAAGGAAGGGCTGTTGATGTCATATACATGGACTTTAGTAAGGTGTTTGATAAGGTTCCCCATGGCCGACTAATGGAGAAAGTGAAGTCACATGGTGTGCAGGGTGTTCTAGCTAGGTGGATAAAGAACTGGTTGACCAACAGGAGACAGAGAGTAGTAGTTGAAGGGAGTTTCTCAAAATGGAGAAAGGTGACCAGTGGTGTTCCACAGGAGTCAGTATTGGGGCCACTGTTGTTTGTAATATACATAAATGATCTAGAAGAGGGCACTGTTGGTATGATCAGCAAGTTTGCAGATGACACAAAGATCGGTGGAGTAGCAGAAAGCATAAGGGACTGTCAGAGAATACAGGAGGATATAGATAGACTGGAGAGTTGGGCGGAAAAGTGGCAGATGGTTTTCAATCCAGAAAAATGTGAGGTGATGCATTTAGGCAAGTCTAATTCTAGAGCGCATTATACAATGGACGGAAAGCCTTGGGAAAAGTTAATGGGTAGAGAGATCTGCGAGTTCAGGTCCATTGTACCCTGAAGGTTGCTGCACAGGTGGATAGAGTGGTCAAGAAGGCATGAATTACGCTTGCCTTCATCGGACGGGGTATTGAGTATAAGAGCTGACAAGTCATGTTAAAATTATACAAGACATTGGTTCGGCTGCATTTAGAATACTGTGTTCAGTTCTGATCGCCAAATTACCAAAAGGAGGTGGACACTTTGGCGAGGGTGCAGAGAAGGGTTACGAGGGAAAGGTGCTAGCTATGAAGAGAGGTTGAGTAGGTTAGGTTTATTTTCACTAGAAAAAAGGAAATTGAGGGGGGACCTGATTGAGGTTTACAAAATCATGAAGGGTATAGACAGGGTGGATAGAGACAAGCTTTTTCCCAGAGTGAAGGATTCAATAACGAGAGGTCATGCTTTCAAGGTGAGAGGTGGAAAGTTTAAGGGGGATACACACAGTAAGTATTTCACACAGAGGGTGGTGGGCTTTTGGAACGCGTTGCCAGCAGAGGTGATAGAGACAGGCACGGTAGATTTATTGAAGATGCGTCTGGACAGGTGTATGAGTGGGTGGGGAGCAGAGGGATACGGATGATTAGGAATTGGGCGACAGGTTTACACAGTAGATTGGATCAGCTCAGGCTTGGAGGGCTGAAGGACCTGTTACTGGGCTGGAAATGTTTTTGTTCTTTGTTCTGTAGTGAGGGAGGACTGTACTGAGAGAGGGCTATACTGAGGGAGGACTGTACTGAGAGAGGGCTATACTGAGGGAGGGCTATACTGAGGGAGGGCTATACTGAGGGAGGGCTATACTGAGGGAGGACTGTACTGAGGGAGGGCTTTACTGAGGGAGGGCTTTACTGAGGGAGGGCTATACTGAGGGAGGACTTTACTGAGGGAGGGCTACACTGAGGGAGGGCTATACTGAGGGAGGACTGTACTGAGGGAGGGCTACACTGAGGGAGGGCTACACTGAGGGAGGACTATAATGAGGGAGTTCTGTACTGAGGGAGGGCTGTACTGAGGGAGGACTGCACTGAGCGAGGACTGCACTGAGCGAGGACTGCACTGAGCGAGGACTGCATTGAGCGAGGACTGCATTGAGGAAGGACTGCACTGAGGAAGGACAGCACTGGGGGAGGACGATCTTGAGGGAGGGCTATATTGAGGGAGTGCTGTACTGAGGGCAAGTTACACTGAGGGAGGACTGAATGAATGAGGTCTGTACTGATGTACAGCATAGTTGGAGGTATTGCTGCTCAATATTACAATAGCGGATGTGTCCTGGTTTAGGAAATATATCAATGCATGTCTTCCTCTCCTTTTTAAAGCCTCTGAATCAAAAATGTCAGCATGTGTGACAGTTTCTTGAAGTAAAGAATACCACTCCCACGTCAGCTAAAAATGGGTGTGTCTGTCTGTCTTTGTGTGTTTGAACTTGTGTGTAAGTGTATATATTTAAATCTGTGAACTTGTGTGTCTTCGTGCAGATGCATTTGTACATCTTTAAGTACTTATGTATTTGTGTGCGCGTGTGTGAGTATATCTGTGGCACAGAGAAACACAAATGGACCACTCCACCCTTCTTTGAATGTGTTTTGACTATCTGTGAAATCTCACCTCGAAATATATCATATAAATATATCACATAAATCTATTGTATCACATAAACCTATTGTATCACATAAACCTATTGGAACCATTTTTGTCAATGAGCTTGTTCGATCTTCCACTTAGAGAGAAATGAAAAATATTGCTCTCAGCAAGAAACCGCCAATGCACTATTCCAGGTCACTCCACACTGATGGAAGTTCCCAGTAACGTAAGAACATGTTGGATTTCAGAAAAAAATCTATTTATCATTCCAACCAGTCATTTAATCATGACAGTAGAGTACAGTCAGGCTGCCAATATACATTTCCCAACTAAACACTTAACAAATCTTGATCCTCCTTTATTTTTAATATAATTACTTTCCATGATACATTGTAGGTTACCATGAAGGACTCTCCTTCACAAACTCTCCCCTTGCCTGTGGCATATAGACCCTCAGGCTAAACCACCATCAGTTGTCTCTCCCTAACGACAGAGCAACTCTATGGTCCTCTGAGATTATGGTGATTTCGAAATAAAAACAACAAACTCATAAAAATGGATCTAAAACAAAATAAATTTTGCAATGTGAGCGTTTATCTGTTTCTTGATTTGCTGGGGCAAATCAGTGGTGAGCACTGCTGCCTCACAGTGCCATGGACCCGGGTTCGATTCCAGCCTCGGGCAACTGTTTGTGTGGAGTTTGCACATTCTCCCCACATCAGTGTGGATTTCCTCTCACAGTCCAAAGATTTGCAGGCTAGGTGGATTAGCCATGGGAAATGCAGGGGGTATAGGTCTGGGGTGGTTGCTCTTTGGACAGTCAGTGTGGACACGATGGGCTGAATGGCTTCCTTTCACACTGTAGGGATCCTATGAATATTTCCTATCATAATGTAAATGTTATTCTTGCAAGACAGTAGTGACTACACCAAACTTAGCTGACAGTAAAGTGGTTTGGAACAGCCTGAGGTTATGTAAAGAGCTATAGCAACACAAGTCTTTTATATATAAAGTGCATATAAATATATAAACAAACGTATAAAAAATTGACTAAGCAGGAAATGATAATACACCAGGGATGTTACCTGACAGGTGGTTGTCTTTTGCTGGATGGGTCTCTGCAATCTGGAAATAAAAACAAACACTATCAAAACCCTGAACCCAAATGCGAGTGGCTGTTTCACCTGCCTGGAGTCTGATAAACTGACCCATCTAAACCGTCTCAAACACAGTAGCATCCCTACTGCAGACCCCATCTCACACAACTCCCAAGTTTCAAGTTAGGCTAAATAAACTGGGGGGTATTGAAATGTCAGCATTGACAGAACAATACAGTTTGTCCTTGTGTTCCCTCCCCCTTTATATTTGTGAGGAAAGTCTGCAGATGCGGTCGAATTGGTGATCTGATTTGTAAAGGCTGTGATCTTACCTCGACCGACGCGGAACAGTAATACAGGACCGTGGAGAGAATCGAAGCAAAGAACATTCTGAAATTACATCCTAGTCGAGGGGTTCCAAGACGTGATCCGAGACTAGAAGGAAGGAGGATTGCCAGAACAGATTCCTGGGGAGGGAGGGAGATTGCTACAGGAATAGACAAAACCTTGTCCTAGAGGTAACAGGGCGAGAGAGTGAAACCTGCAGAGAAAGAGAGAGAGAGTGTGTGTGTGGAAGGACTCAGTAGTGAATGGGGTGGGACCCGTGGGACCCGCCCACGAGTTCATTTCAAACAGAAACATCAGACTGCAGATAATGCAAGCCCATCGGCGTCTTCATCGTCACCGCGAGGATTATTGACAAGAAGAAACCTCTCTCCCGCCCAGCCTTTTTATCAGCATCCAATCCATGGGTGTGGGCCAAGTCTCACTGATGATTCAACTGCCCTTTGAACACTGGGCTGAGGTGGATGTTGAGTCTTTGGAACAGAACTCGTCCCACATGGGAGCAGGCCATTCTGCCTGTCCAATTCCTGCTGCACTTAACCTTCTCTCACCCTCCCCAGTAAAAACCAGGTACACTCCTCCATCTTTAATTAGCCTCTGTTTGGTAGCTGAGGTAATGGCCTAGTGGACTGTTAATCCAGAGAACCAGGTAATGTCTTTGGGACACTGGGTTTGATTTCCCCCCACAGTGGAACTGCCTGAGGTTATGGAAGGAGCTACATGGACGCAAGTATTTTTCAATATAAAATGCATACAAATATATAATCAAATGTATAAATATAATTTGTCTAAGCAAGAAAAGATTACACGCAAGAGATGTTACCCAACAGGTGATTGTCTTTTGCTGGTTGGGTCTCTGAAATCTGGAAATAAATGGTTGAATGTAAGAGTTTAATGATGACTGCAAATCTGTTATCAATTGTCGGAAAAACCCATCTGGTTCACTAATGTCCTTTTGGGAGGGAAACAGCCATCGTTACCTGGTCTGGCCTACATGTGACTCCAGACCCACAGCAATGTGGTTGACTCTTTACTTAAGGGATGGCACAGTGACACAGTGGTGAGCACCAGGGACCTGGGTTCAATTCCAGCCTCGGGCAACTGTCTGCGTGGGTTTCCACTGGGTGCTCCGGTTTCCTCCCACAATCCAAAGATGTGCAGGTCAGGTGAATTGGCCGTGCTAAATTGCCCATAGTGTTAGGTGCATTAGTCAGGGGTAAATATAGGGAACGGGCCTGGGTGGGTTACTCTTTGGAGGGTTTGTGTGGACTTGTTGAGCCAAAGGGCCTGTTTCCATGCTGTAGGTGATCTGATCTAACTGCCCTCTGGGGCAATTGGGGATGGGCAATAGATGTCAGCCTAGCCAGTGACGCCTTCATCCCATGAATTAATGTTTATTTTAAAAGCCAGCTCCACATTTTCACTATCCTCCCTGGGTGAATGGGGCTCCTCTGAAATTCCCACCTGATTTCCTGTTGTTTACCTGCTTTGCCTTCGGACAAAGCCCGTCCATCATTCTGTGAATTAGAAACATAGGAAGTAGGAGCAGGGTGACCATTCGGCCCTCCCACCCCAAGCCTGTTCCATCATTCAACTTATACCATAGCTGACCTTCTAGCTCAATGCCATATTCCTGCACCCAATCCGTCAACACGTTCGATATCTTATTGGTTCTGTCTTGTTTATACTCAATTTCTGAGCCCCCACAGCCTCCGAGGGCAGATAATTCCAAAGACTCTCCAGCCCCCAAATGTAGAAATTCCTCCTGTTCCTCACTGCTAAATGGTCTGTTCCTTACTCTGAGATTGGGGACACCCCTCAGTCTCCCACCCACAAGGGGAAACATCGTTTCTGCATCTGTCATACATTCACTCTCTGGGTCAATGATTTGTCATTTTGCTACAACCACTACCACTCTCTTTGCCCTTTGTTCCAGGACGTTTTGCTGTTCAATCGCCTCCCCCCCCACCCCCACCCCCACCCCCACCCCGGTACTGCATTGATTCCTCTTTCGTGCTTCACATCCAACCCTTGCAATTGAATAAACACTCACATTTCTGTCCTCCTCCATATCTGAAGAACTGCCATGTTCTGATTCTCTCTCTGCTGAATATTTCCACCATTTTCTGTTCTTATTTCAGCACCTGCAGCATTTTGCTTTCATTGATTCCCTGTTGACTGTTTTCTATTGATGGCCTCTAGCTCTACCTCCCTCTAAGTGGAATTAGTCTTTCTGTTTTTAAGAAATCTTTTAAAGAAATTAAAAATCTACATTTGGTCACTGTTAATCTTCTCTTTCCAAACATACAACAAAAATAAAGTGACCAGCAGGAAAGCGAAGATTGATATTATGTAAAAAGTGATTAATACTTCCCCTTTTACATCTTGTCATAAGGCTGGTTGGATTCAGTAACAGGCACAAAGTAAATAAAATATACAATCAGGATTGGACCATCAAACCAATGTCCAGATTACAGAGGAGGAAGTGCTGGATGTCTTGAAATGGTTAAAGGTGGATTAAATCCCCAGGACCTGATCAGGTGTACCCGAGAACTCTGTGGGAAGCTAGAGAAGTGATTGCTGGGCCTCTTGCTGAGATATTTGTATCATCGATAGTCACAGGTGAGGTGCCGGAAAACTGGAGGTTGGCAAACGTGGTGCCACTGTTTAAGAAGGGTGGTAAGGACAAGCCAGGGAACTATAGACCGGTGAGCCTGACCTCGCTGGTGGGCAAGTTGTTGGAGGGAATCCTGAGGGACAGGATGTACGTGTATTTGGAAAGGCAAGGACTGATTAGGGACAGTCAACATGGCTTTGTGCATGGGAAATCATGTCTCACAAACTTGATTGAGTTTTTTGAAGAAGTAACAAAAAAGATTGATGAGGGCAGAGCAGTAGATATGATCTATATGGACTTCAGTAAGGCATTCGACAAGGTTCCCTATGGGAGACTGATTAGCAAGGTTAGATCTCATGGAATACAGGGAGAACTAGCCATTTGGATACAGAACTGGCTCAAAGGTAGAAGACAGAGGGTGGTGGTGGAAGGTTGTTTTTCAGACTGGAGGCCTGTGACCAGTGCCACAAGGATCGGTGCTGGGTTCTCTACTTTTAGTCATTTACATAAATGATTTGGATGCGAGCATAAGAGGTACAATTAGTAAGTTTACAGATAACACCAAAATTGGAGGTGTAGTGGACAGCAAAGAGGGTTACCTCAGATTACAACAGGATCTGGACCAGATGGGCCAATGGGCTGAGATGTGGTAGATGGAGTTTAATTCAGATAAATGGGAGGTGCTGCATTTTGGGAAAGCAAATCTTAGCAGGACTTATACACTTATTGGTAAGGTCCTGGGGAGTGTTGCTGAACAAAGGGACCTTGGAGTGCAGGTTCATAGCTCCTTGAAAGTGGAGTCGCAGGTAGATAGTGAAGAAGGCATTTGGTATGCTTTCCTTTATTGGTCAGAGTATTGAGTACAGGAGTTGGGGGGTCATGTTGCTGCTGTACAGGACATTGGTTAGGCCACTGTTGGAATATTGCGTGCAATTCTGGTCTCCTTCCTATCGGAAAGATATTGTGAAACTTGAAAAGGTTCAGAAAAGATTTACAGAAATGTTGACAGGATTGGAAGATCTGGGCCACAAGGAGAGGCTGAACAGGCTGGGGCTGTTTTCCCTGGAGCGTCAGAGGCTGAGGGATGACCTTATAGAGATTTACAAAATTATGAGGATAGGATAAATAGACAAAGT
Source organism: Chiloscyllium punctatum (assembly GCF_047496795.1). Classification (NCBI taxonomy): domain Eukaryota; kingdom Metazoa; phylum Chordata; class Chondrichthyes; order Orectolobiformes; family Hemiscylliidae; genus Chiloscyllium; species Chiloscyllium punctatum. The sequence continues at coordinate 101,508,755 of NC_092751.1, forward strand.
CTTTTCCCTAGGGTTGGGGAGTCCAGAACTAGAGGGCATAGGTTTAGGGTGAGAGGGGAAAGATATAAAAGAGACCTAAGGGGCAACTTTTTCACGCAGAGGGTGGTACGTGTATGGAATGAGCTGCCAGAGGAAGTGGTGGAGGCTGGTACAATTGCAACATTTAAGAGGCATCTGGATGGGTATATGAATAGGAAGGGTTTGGAGGGATATGGGCCGGATGCTGGCAGGTGGGACTAGATTAGGTTGGGATATCTGGTCGGCATGGGCGGGTTGGACCGAAGGGTCTGTTTCCATGCTGTACATCTTTATGAATCTAGGAGACCACATTTTAAAATAATAATTAAATAAACTAAAAAGCACTCCCAAAGTTCAGATTGTAACAGGAAATCCATCCTGTTGAACAGGGCAAAGTAGTACCAAGTCAATAAATGCCAATCTATATCCTTTGGCATGGCTTTTCTCAAAACATCCTGATGTTGTTTCTGCGTGGTATCCTTACTAATTACATCCCATAGTTTAATTAGGTAGGAAGCTGGACAGGATAAAATAATGACGTCCTGAACAATTCACCAATACATATAGTTTTACTCACTTAAACGTTTCTGAATCACTTATCCATGCCAAATCAAATATTAACTCAAAGCGATCGGATTCAGAAATTACAGTGCTGCCCACTGAGTCACATCTAACACAAATAATATTAATGGAGTAAACAATTGAGATATTAAGAATGCAATATTTTAGAACCATCTAAGAGTAAGGTATGCATTGCCTTTCAACTATGGTTCACTTCATACTCCATTTGACACTGAAATACAATTTCCAAGGTTCAAGTCTCACCTCAGAGCAGGAGCATGAAATTCAGGGCTGACACTTTAATACAGAACTGAGGGAATGCCGCACTGTCGGAGGGTCAGTACTGAGAGAGTGCTGCACTGTGGGAGGGTCAGTGCTGAGGGAGTGCTGCACTGTTGAAGGATGAGTGCTGAGAAAGTGCTGCACTGTCAGAGGGTCAGTGCTGAGGGAGTGCTGCACTGTCAGAGGGTCAGTGCTGAGGGAGTGCCACACTGTTGGAGGGTCAGTGCTGAGGGAGTGCTGCACTGTCGGAGGGTCAGTGCTGAGGGAGTGCCGCACTGTCAGAGGGTCTATGCTGAGGGAGTGCTGCACTGTTGGAGGGTCAGTGCTGAGAAAGTGCTGCACTGTCAGAGGGTCAGTGCTGAGAGAGTGCCGTACTGTCAAAGGGTCAGTGCTGAGGGAGAATTGCAATGTTGAAGGGTCAGTGCTGAGGGAGTGCTACATTGTCAGTACTCCAAGAATGCTGCACTGTCAGAGGGTCAGTGCTGAGTGAGCGCTGCACTGTCGGAGGGTCAGTGCTGAGTGAGCGCTGCACTGTCAGAGGGTCAGAGCTGAGGGAGTGCCGCACTGTCGGACGGTCACTGCTGAGGAAGCCCTGCACTGTTGGAGGGTCAGCGCTGAGGGAGTGCTGCACTGTCAGAGGGTCAGTGCTGAGGGAGTGCTGCACTGTCGGAGGGTCAGAGCTGAGGGAGCCCAGCACTGTCGGAGGGTCAGTGCTGAGGAAGCCCTGCACTGTTGGAGGGTCAGTGCTGAGGGAGTGCCACACTGTTGGAGGGTCAGTGCTGAGGGAGTGCTGCACTGTCGGAGGGTCAGTGCTGAGGGAGTGCCACACTGTCAGAGGGTCAGTACTGCAAGAGTGCTGCACTGTCAGAGGGTCAGAGCTGAGGGAGTGCCGCACTGTCGGAGGGTCAGTGCTGAGGGAATGCCGCACTGTCGGAGGGTCAGTGCTGAGGGAGTGCCGCACTGTCGGAGGGTCAGTGCTGAGGGAATGCCGCACTGTCGGAGGGTCAGTGCTGAGGGAGTGCCGCACTGCCGGAGGGTCAGTGCTGAGGGAATGCCACACTGTCGGAGGGTCAGTGCTGAGGGAGTGCCGCACTGTCGGAGGGTCAGTGCTGAGGGAGTGCCGCACTGTCAGACGGTCAGTACTGCAAGAATGCTGCACTGTCAGAGGGTCAGTGCTGAGGGAGCACTGCAATGTTGAAGGGTCAGTGCTGAGGGAGTGCTGCACTGTCAGAGGGTCAGTACTGAGAGAGTGCTGCACTGTGGGAGGGTCAGTGCTGAGGGAGTGGGCACTGTCGGAGGGTCAGTGCTGAGGGAGTGCTGCACTGTGGGAGGGTCAGTGCTGAGGGAGTGGGCACTGTCGGAGGGTCAGTGCTGAGGGGGCGCTGCACTGTCAGAGGGTCAGTGCTGAGGGAGTGCTCCACTGTTGGAGGGTCAGTGCTGAGGGAGTGCTGCACTGTTGAAGGATGAGTGCTGAGAAAGTGCTGCACTGTCAGAGGGTCAGTGCTGAGGGAGTGCCACACTGTTGGAGGGTCAGTGCTGAGGGAGTGCTGCACTGTCGGAGGGTCAGTGCTGAGGGAGTGCCGCACTGTCAGAGGGTCTATGCTGAGGGAGTGCTGCACTGTTGGAGGGTCAGTGCTGAGGGAGTGCTGCACTGTTGAAGGATGAGTGCTGAGAAAGTGCTGCACTGTCAGAGGGTCAGTGCTGAGAGAGTGCCGTACTGTCAAAGGGTCAGTGCTGAGGGAGAATTGCAATGTTGAAGGGTCAGTGCTGAGGGAGTGCTACATTGTCAGTACTCCAAGAATGCTGCACTGTCAGAGGGTCAGTGCTGAGTGAGCGCTGCACTGTCGGAGGGTCAGTGCTGAGTGAGCGCTGCACTGTCAGAGGGTCAGAGCTGAGGGAGTGCCGCACTGTCGGACGGTCACTGCTGAGGAAGCCCTGCACTGTTGGAGGGTCAGCGCTGAGGGAGTGCTGCACTGTCAGAGGGTCAGTGCTGAGGGAGTGCTGCACTGTCGGAGGGTCAGAGCTGAGGGAGCCCAGCACTGTCGGAGGGTCAGTGCTGAGGAAGCCCTGCACTGTTGGAGGGTCAGTGCTGAGGGAGTGCCACACTGTTGGAGGGTCAGTGCTGAGGGAGTGCTGCACTGTCGGAGGGTCAGTGCTGAGGGAGTGCCACACTGTCAGAGGGTCAGTACTGCAAGAGTGCTGCACTGTCAGAGGGTCAGAGCTGAGGGAGTGCCGCATTGTCGGAGGGTCAGTGCTGAGGGAATGCCGCACTGTCGGAGGGTCAGTGCTGAGGGAGTGCCGCACTGTCGGAGGGTCAGTGCTGAGGGAATGCCGCACTGTCGGAGGGTCAGTGCTGAGGGAGTGCCGCACTGCCGGAGAGTCAGTGCTGAGGGAATGCCACACTGTCGGAGGGTCAGTGCTGAGGGAGTGCCGCACTGTCAGACGGTCAGTACTGCAAGAATGCTGCACTGTCAGAGGGTCAGTGCTGAGGGAGCACTGCAATGTTGAAGGGTCAGTGCTGAGGGAGTGCTGCACTGTCAGAGGGTCAGTACTGAGAGAGTGCTGCACTGTGGGAGGGTCAGTGCTGAGGGAGTGGGCACTGTCGGAGGGTCAGTGCTGAGGGAGTGCTGCACTGTGGGAGGGTCAGTGCTGAGGGAGTGCTGCACTGTTGGAGGGTCAGTGCTGAGGGAGTGCTGCACTGTTGAAGGATGAGTGCTGAGAAAGTGCTGCACTGTCAGAGGGTCAGTACTGAGAGAGTGCTGCACTGTGGGAGGGTCAGTGCTGAGGGAGTGGGCACTGTCGGAGGGTCAGTGCTGAGGGGGCGCTGCACTGTCAGAGGGTCAGTGCTGAGGGAGTGCTGCACTGTTGGAGGGTCAGTGCTGAGGGAGTGCTGCACTGTTGAAGGATGAGTGCTGAGAAAGTGCTGCACTGTCAGAGGGTCAGTGCTGAGGGAGTGCCACACTGTTGGAGGGTCAGTGCTGAGGGAGTGCTGCACTGTCGGAGGGTCAGTGCTGAGGGAGTGCCGCACTGTCAGAGGGTCTATGCTGAGGGAGTGCTGCACTGTTGGAGGGTCAGTGCTGAGGGAGTGCTGCACTGTTGAAGGATGAGTGCTGAGAAAGTGCTGCACTGTCAGAGGGTCAGTGCTGAGAGAGTGCCGTACTGTCAAAGGGTCAGTGCTGAGGGAGAATTGCAATGTTGAAGGGTCAGTGCTGAGGGAGTGCTACATTGTCAGTACTCCAAGAATGCTGCACTGTCAGAGGGTCAGTGCTGAGTGAGCGCTGCACTGTCGGAGGGTCAGTGCTGAGTGAGCGCTGCACTGTCAGAGGGTCAGAGCTGAGGGAGTGCCGCACTGTCGGACGGTCACTGCTGAGGAAGCCCTGCACTGTTGGAGGGTCAGCGCTGAGGGAGTGCTGCACTGTCAGAGGGTCAGTGCTGAGGGAGTGCTGCACTGTCAGAGGGTCAGTGCTGAGGGAGTGCTGCACTGTCGGAGGGTCAGAGCTGAGGGAGCCCTGCACTGTTGGAGGGTCAGTGCTGAGGGAGTGCCGCACTGTCAGAGGGTCAGTGCTGAGGGAGCACTGCAATGTTGAAGGGTCAGTGCTGAGAGAGTGCTACACTGTCAGAGGGTCAGTACTACAAGAGTGCTGCACTGTCGGAGGGTCAGTGCTGAGGGAGTGCTACACTGTCAGAGGGTCAGTACTGCAAGAGTGCTGCACTGTCAGAGGGTCAGAGCTGAGGGAGTGCCGCACTGCTGGAGGGTCAGTGCTGAGGGAATGCCGCACTGTCGGAGGGTCAGTGCTGAGGGAATGCCACACTGTCGGAGGGTCAGTGCTGAGGGAGTGCCGCACTGTCAGACGGTCAGTACTGCAAGAATGCTGCACTGTCAGAGGGTCAGTGCTGAGGGAGCACTGCAATGTTGAAGGGTCAGTGCTGAGGGAGTGCTACACTGTCAGAGGGTCAGTACTGCAAGAGTGCTGCACTGTCAGAGGGTCAGAGCTGAGGGAGTGCCGCACTGCCGGAGGGTCAGTGCTGAGGGAATGCCGCACTGTCGGAGGGTCAGTGCTGAGGGAATGCCACACTGTCGGAGGGTCAGTGCTGAGGGAGTGCTGCACTGTCAGAGAGTCAGTGCTGAGGGAGTGCTGCACTGTCGGAGGGTCAGTGCTGAGGGAATGCCACACTGTCGGAGGGTAAGTGCTGAGGGAGTGCCGCACTGTCAGAGAGTCAGTGCTGAGGGAGTGCCGCACTGTCAGGGGGTCAGTGCTGAGGGAGTGCCGCACTGTCAGAGGGTCAGTGCTGAGGGAGTGTCGCACTGTCAGAGGGTCAGTGCTGAGGGAATGCCGCACTGTCGGAGGGTCAGTGCTGAGGGAATGCCACACTGTCGGAGGGTCAGTGCTGAGGGAGTGCCGCACTGTCAGAGGGTCAGTGCTGAGGGAGCACTGCAATGTTGAAGGGTCAGTGCTGAGGGAGTGCTACACTGTCAGAGGGTCAGTACTGCAAGAGTGCTGCACTGTCAGAGGGTCAGTGCTGAGGAAGCCCTGCACTGTCAGAGGGTCAGTGCTGAGGAAGCCCTGCACTGTCGGAGGGTCAGTGCTGAGGGAGCGCTGCAATGTCGGAGGGTCAGACTTGATGGAGTGCCACAGTGTTAGGGGTGCTATTGTTTTGATCAGAGAAACTCTAAGGTGCTTATTAATAAAAAGAGTAGAGGAGTTCCCCTTGATGTTTTGAACAATATTTACAATTCAATTCACATTACAGTATATCTGGTCAATATCATATGCTGTTTCTGAGAGTTTGCTCAGTACAAATTAATTGCAATATTTTGTACAACTGTCACTATATCTTAAAAAGTCATTAAGTGGTGAGGTAATTACTGAACTTTTCTTTGATGATTATGAGTTCTGAGTGAAAGTCCTGAAACTTCCTGCATTACAGGAATGAAAGAATTCTTTACCACAATGGCATTGATTTGAGAAGTCTGCTATTGCTGTCATCTTGAGGGCAACTAAGGATGGTCAATAGTTTATCCTGAGAATTCATTTTAAAAAGGAAAGCGTATATAGTGTAGCTATAAGTTGATTCCTTTTGAATCCATATGACGTATGCTGCTGTCCCTCTCTTTGGGGACATAATACACGTAAGTCGACAAAAACATTGCAATTGCTCATAAGATTGGGAGCTTTGAATGCAAATGGAGTGCATTTGTGGAAACCACAAAGGTTATCAGCATGTCCTGGTGAATGTCCTGCTTACGTGGATTAGGTTACCAGACCAGATGACACCCCTCTGAGGTTAAGGAAATGGGACTTACTCAAACCCCTTGCCAATAAACATCAGGAATTCTGTATCCAAAAACCTTGGGCCTGACCATTCCTCAGATAAAACATTTGCAATTTTCAGATTCTTACCCCTGTAGGTCCGTTTGAGTCTTACCAAAGTATTTGTTCCAAAGGGCCCAAACTCATTGGGTCTCCAGGTTCTTTCAGGGGTTCTTTCAGAAGGACCTTCAGTTCTTAGCTCTTTTTGGTTTTCAGACATGTGGGTAAAGGATACTGACTTGTATTCTTGATAATTTGCTAAATTTAAGGATTGTTCACAAAGGCTGGAATAATTTTCACATAATGTCAATCTTAAGAACGAGGGATATGGCAGAACGAGGTAACTGAGTGGATTGCTAGGATCATTTCAGAGGGCAGTTAACAATTAACCACATTGCTGTGCATCAGAGGCATTTGTAAGCCAGACTGGGCATGAATGGCAGATTTCCCTCTCTCACGACATTAGTAAACTTAGTTAGCTTTTACAACAATCAATGATATTTTCCATGGTTACCATTTTTAGCTTCCAGATTTAATTGACTAAATTTATATTTCCTCTGCTGGGGTGGGATTTGAATTTCTAACCACACAGAAGCAGTAATATTGCCGTTTCCTCTGAGGTGGATGCTCCATTTGACAATGGAGATAGAGAGTGTTAAAACAGGGCATTCACAACGCGGCTGCCAGAAAAGAAGACAGTTTCTTACAAAATCCATATTTTTTTTCCCCTGAAGGTGTCACCAGGTCAGAGGATGTTATATCCTTTGACTTTCAGGCAGAATAAGCAATGTGCACATACTGCCCCAGTTCCAACAAAATAGATGACAGCCACTCACTGACTTGATACTGAGCTGTACATCTGGAGGAGGATGACAGGTCCAGAAATATTAACTGCTTTCTCTCCACAGATGCTGCCAGACATGCTGAGTTTCACCAGTAATTTCTAGTTTTCAGAGTCAACCTGCTGAGTTTAAAATTTAGAGTCGCAGGTAGATAATAGTAAAGGTAGCGTTTGGTATGCGTTCCTTTATTGGTCAGAGTATTGAGTACAGGGGTTGAGAGGTCATGTTGCGGCTCTTTGGTTAGGCCTCTTTTGAAATATTGCGTGCAATTCTGGTCTCCTTTCATTCAGAAGGATGTTGTAAAACTTGAACGGGTTCAGAGACGATTTATAAGGATGTTGGAGGATTTGACTTACGGGGAAAGAACTCCTCAGATATGAATAGGCTGGGGCTGTTTTCCCCAGAGTGTTGGAGTCTGAGGGGTGACCTTAAAGAGGTTTATAAAATTATGAGGCGCATGGATAGGATAGGGGGGAGTTCAGAACTGGAGGGCATAGGTTTAGAGTGAGAGGGGAAAGATATAAAAGAGACCTAAGGGGCAACCTTTTCATACAGCAGCAGTACGTGTATGGAATGAGCTGCAACATTTAAAAGGCATTTGGATGGGTATATGAATAGGAAGGGTTTGGAGGGATATGGGCTGTGTGCTGCAAGGTGGGACGAGAGTGGGTTGGGATATCTGGTCGGCATGGACAATTTGGACCAAAGAGTCTGTTTCCATGCTGTACATCTCTATGACTAATATCTGGTAGTTAACTGTCAATCAGCATTAACAGATACATTATCCACAACAATGCCTCCATCATCAAAGTCCACTTGAACCAATCAGCACCCTTCTCTCATGTAGTAATTTTGATTTTCCATTTGAGTTGGTAATTCTTGTGAAATGTTGAGTGCAAGGTGAAAAGCTACCAAATATATGCCATTTTCCAGCACTGGTAACTTTTAGAGGTTAACCAACTGAGAAAAAAAAATGCCTACAAATTTCATAAAATTCTGAGGATGGCTCTCAACCTGAAATCTTGGCTTTTTTCTCTCTCTCTCTGCAGATTATTTGCAGCAATTTCAGGTTATACTGTTGAATAGAAGAACTTCAAAGTCTATTAACTCGAATATTCATTTTGAATGGACATTACTCAAAGAATCAAAGATTTTTAAAAATTCATTCAAGGGGTCATGAACGTCAAGGTCAGCACTCATTACCCCATCCCCAACTTGGAAAAGGTGGCGATGAGCTGGCTGTTCCTTTTCGTCTTTTGTATATGTATGTATTGGCATCTGTTTGCCAAAGACAGATCAGCACGACTTTATTTCTTATTGAGTGCAGGAACTGTGACATCAAAATCACATACAGGATTGTCTAATTGAATTCAGAATGATGTTATGATGAGTTTACATTGCTTATACACTAATGGGGCAGGAAGGAAAAAGCTGCTGATACAACAATCTCCCTTGTTGATATTTTACAAATAGTCATACAATTCCCCCATTGTTCAAGACTAAAATTAATTAAGATTCAACTACATCAGTGAACAGAGCCTGGCCCTACAATGTAAAGTTATTGCAAAACTTGGGCAAAATACTTCCTCACTGTGTAACAAAATCATTGTTGGTCTATTAACAAATATTGTAAGTAGAGTTAACATCAGAATTTATTTATTAAATTGAGCTCAGTAACACAAGATGTTTTCTCCTGTAATTAGAAGATCTGGTATGATTTTATACAACTCTGAGACAACCTCAAGTAACACTTCAAAGAGGGGTTATTTTGATATCATCTTCACTGTTAGCTTAAAACATTTTTCACTATTTGCAAACAACTGAAACGCAAGCCACATACCCGGCCTTTATAAAGAAACTGATTCCCACTGACTTGTGAAAAAGGAGTAATTTTTAACTGAGATAGATGATACTGTCATAAAGGACATAGAGATTATTGTCATTTAAAGAGGTGCAAGACAGATTGGACCGAGAATATCCCACAATGGAATTCCTTATATCGACGTGAACACCATTAAGATAGGGGACTCGGTGGTGCATTTTTGATCTGTTCATGGCTTGTGGGTGGCACCAGCTAGGTCACCTTTTAATGACCACCCCAAATACCTCAAACTCCTCAGATATGCTTTTTTGAAATAACAGGTATATTATTTTATCGAATTTAAATTTCACTATTGCCATGGTAGGATTCAAACCCATGCTCATAAAACATTAGCCTGGAGCTATTACTGCTATGGCACTGCAGAAAAGGAGGAACCAACAGGGGAAGCCTGTTCAAGTGTACCTTCTCACGTCACAGATCAGAGACCAGGGATGGGACTGTGATGAAGAGAAGTCAAAGTGACAGAATAAAATGCACCTCGACCCAAAATCACAGACAATAATAAAGATGACCTAAAAAGCACTCCTCACGTGTGCATTCAAAACAACTGCCGGTTATGAAATATTTCAACATATGGTTCATAAAATGCAACAAATTGCCATTTGTTCTAATTTAGTGAGAGTCCCAGTCTTAGGTATTCGTGAATTTCAGCTAAGGACATATGTCTCTGTTCTATCAAATTTTACTGCCAATGATGAGTATTATAGTCCTGCAATTTCCAGGGCATTTGTATCCATCAGGAACTGAACGTCTCAGACACAGGAAGAGGAGGTAATCAGCAGCCTTTTAAATCCAAATAGTACTTCCACACGCAGACTCCTATCTCACTTGTGTTTTGTTAGGATATCTCTGCAGCAACTTTGTGGCTTGTTGGGGAGTCAAAGTATTGGTTTGTCCCACACTCTCCAAACTTTCCCTTGCTTTCCGCTCAGCCTGCAAGACAGAAATTCCTATTAAAATATCAACTTTTAAGGGGGGGGGGGGGGGAAATGGAGGTGTACTTTATTTGTAAACATTACAAAAGTTCATTGCATAACAGTTAAACATTAAATGGCCATTACTAAAGTGCAAATCAGATAGCTCTTTTCAACACCTATGTTACACTCGACCTAAAGTGAGGTTATACCCATCATATTCACAGTCCCAAGGGGTTTTGCAGTTTCCATTGCCTGTTCCCATTGCAGGCGGGGCCTTAGAGAATGGCCTTTCACCAGCACACCTCTATGGTTGTTACAGGGAATAAAACAGCCTTTACTGCATCCATTAGCATTCAGTCCTGAACCACTCTGCAATGGCAGATGACGTACAACTCTTTGCACTCAGGAAAATCAAGGAGTGTATTTTGCCGAGTTGCTGGTCCTGCAGCTGCAGTCGATGTTTATCTCGGTGTCCATCTCTGGGAACTGCCCATCACGCACAAAACTTTACTGCTCAGTGCAAACCCTAACAAAAGGTCACTGTATCCCTATTCCAGACCTGTTTGCAAAGGAACATTCGAGGAAGTTTCTCGTCACACCAGACTGTCATGCAGAGGCAGCAGGTAGGATCTTACTGAATGAGGGAGCATGCTCAAGGGGCCAAATGGCCTAATTCTGCGCTGAATACCTGTGCACATAATCGAGTCACCAAGACTCGACAAAGTACAACAGTATAGTGCAGAAACTGGCATATGCCTACACAATGACATCCCAGACTCTTAAATTACTTAAAAGGTTCTTTTCAAACTGAAAAATATGGTAAAAAGAACTAGGATACAGATCTCAGTGGAATAGCATATTTACATAACTCGTGGATTTGACGGAATAAAACAGACTGTCCTTTGTTGGTTATTAAATACCTTCATTGTTTGTGAAGCTGGCTTTGCTGCAGGAGTTCCTCTCAGTTTCCCTAACTTGCTCGGATACCCATATCTACCTAAGACTTGGAACATATTCCCAAATCTTAGGCAGCCATGCTTTTCAAAATTCCACACAAGGACACGAGAGAATGTTTGGATGTGATCGGCGTGCCTCCCTTCTCCCACTGCTCCTCCTATGGCTCTTTTTTCCCCAAGCAATGTAAAAACCACAAACCCCCAACAAAAAGGAAATTTTGATCAGTTAGATCTTCATTACTTCTGCCAAATGCATTCTTGTGAAATCGATAATTATGGCCAATTATTTTCACAACAAATTAGTCTAGGAACGCCAGCATTATCTACAATTGCAGTACAGCTTCTCCATTATTGTTACCTCTGCCTTGGCTGTGCAAGCATAGAATGCCTGGATCTCTTTGGCACAGGCTCTCTCACTGAACTCATTTTGTTTCCAGCAAGCCATCATCACGGACATCTCTGTGATACACATTGCCTCTGTGAATCATTGAAACAATTGGTAAGACTAATAGCTATAAAAGATTTAATATAGAAATAGAAGAGACTCTTCCTTTTAGCTGGTGAAATGTGGGTCATAGGCTGCCAGGCATAAGCTAGTCTCAACTTGAGAACTGAAACTAAAAACATAATAAATCAGAAGGTAGCATCAAGTTCGAATTTCGAAAGTTTGATTACAGACGTAATGGAACACCGCCAGAGATAAGAAGGAAAAGAACTTGGATTTAGAGAGATTTCAGGAATTCCCAAAACACAGAAACATAGAATATCAAACTATGTCATTGAGCTATTCAATATGATTGTGGCTAATCACTGAATTCAGTACTCTCATCCTGCCCTCTTCCAATATCCCCAAACACTTTCACAACAAGAGCGAGATCGACCTCCTCTTGAAAACACATGAATTCACTTTCTGTGGGAGTGAATGCCACTGGCGTAGCACTTTCTGGGTGAAAATATTTCTCATCTTAATCCTAAAAGGTGTACCCCTTACCTTTAAACTATGACCCTTAGTTCTGATCTCCTCCGTCAGCAGGAACATCCTTCCTGTATCTAACCTGTCTTGTCCTTTGCAGCCAAGCCATGTGGAAAACAGTGCACAGAAAGATCTCTTTAATGGCCATAAAATTAATTGCCAGACCGCATACTTTTATTTTTGCTTTGAAACTGATGTCGGTTGAAGGAAAATTTCACATGGCGCACAC